>NW_025858915.1:120198-149717 GCF_002878395.1 Capsicum annuum
CATCAAATATGTTACTGTCAAATATTATTTTTTTGTTCTGTTCCTTCATCATTTAAATATTCTTCCTTTGTTATTATTTTTATATCTTCTTCAGTCATTTGATTCATCTATTTCACTATCTATTTCATTATCTGTTTCATTTTCTGAAATTTCATATATACTATCCTCACTTTCTAATTCATAATCTATATAATCTATCTGCATATATTCTGTATTATCTATTTTTATTTCTAATATTTGTTTATTTTTTGACTTTTTAGGTAATTTACAATCTCTAGCTAAATGGCCTAACTTTCCACAATTATAACAAGTACATTCTTTTATAGATTTCTTCTTTCTATATTGTCTTTTGTATTTATAATTTTTTACATAATATCTTTTTCTTAGTTTTTCGTATTTATATTTTGATTTTTTATATTTCTTATAATTCTTATGTTTTTTTCTTTTCTTATAATATCTTTCTTCACATCCAAATTGGGGTGCTATTTTATTTTTGCAACATGCTAAATTTCTTATCAATGTTTTTTCTATATCTAAAGAGACTAACCCCAGCGTACATTTCCCTTCCTACAATTTTTCCTATTTGTTGCTACTTATTTCAAGACTCTGCGTACCCTGTCAAGAAAATCCTTACAATTCAATCCAACACCTATTACAAAATTAACTTCTTAATCTTAATTTCTTTATAAGCTCCAGCTTCCAATTGTTTTCTCCTATTTTCAAAGTAGTTTCCATGTTGCAATTAAGGTTATATATCCGTGTGTGAATCTTGTATTCCTTGACTCATTAGATTAGCTGTAATCCCAATTCCTCAAAAGATCTTTCTTGCATATAGAATTTGCTTTGTGCCAACTAATTAATAGTTATCTTTCATATCTAATGTGGAGGACCTGGTTCCTTTACTTCATGCTTAAGACTTCGTTAAGGAATTGCTCTTCAGTATTATTTGTCGTAAATACTATAATCCTTATTTGAGACACGATTAGAAACTGGCTCTGATATATTATTTGTTAATCATCAAAATTTCACATGTAGTATAGCTCAACAATATGCATATATAGCTCTTGGAAGTGAAAAAATGAGAATGAATATCGATATGGATATATTTATACATGCTGGAATATTTTTGGGAAATGGATGTGGTTGAGAGGAGGGCAAGTATGCCAAAAAACATCTTTTTCAAAACTATTTTGTCAAATATCCAAAAGTTTTAAAAAATTGGTTATATACCCACTTAATTCCACCTCACCACCAACTTTTTCAACTTAACAATTTCAGCTCAAACTTTTATAATAATTCACTTTAATCCAATACTTCCAACTTAATAAATTCACCCAAAAGTTTCTAATAATACACTTCAACCCACTCCATCATCCACCATTATATATACAAAAATATCTAGGTTTTCCAAAAATATTTAAATTTTTTTTTCAAAAGCTAAAAATAGAAGGTGGTTATTTTTCCCTCCAAAAAGCTCCGATTTCAACCACTTTTCCGGCGATTAGCTATAAATCCATCCACAAACATCATAAGCTTGTCCATTGGATCCATTCTTTCCAAAACACACTTTCCACCATTGTTAAAAAGCTTTAAATCACTCACATTACTCAAACGACTTTAGAAAGTGCATTACAGTAGCTCAGGCGACTCCAAGTTCATTTCTCTATTCCATAAACCCAACAATCATTGATTAGAAACAATATTTGCAATTTCAAGTTTTTGTATGGATATCTGCGCAGCCATTGACCCGTCATTGGCGTGCATACATCCCAATATAGACCCTAAGCATAATCTACCATCGACTAAAGCTTAATTCTAGGATGTATATTGAAGAATTTATTCTGATTTTTAGTGATTTCATGGGAGAATGGGTGGAGACTCCCAAATGTTGAAAATGAAGATTATTTACCAAGGTGACAATTCTCATTCCTGCTCATCGCAACAATTCATACGATGAATTCATTGCAAGCGTAACAGAGCGGGGATCTAGATCGCGCGCTGAGTGATGTGGTGATTAGTTATCTAATGCATTCAAGGGAAAAGGTGAATCGTACGATCATAAATAGCGATGTACGTGTGCTGACGTACATAATAGATGCTGATGCAGATGGATTTATACCTATTTTGAGGATAAATGTGATTGACAGGTCCTTTAAAGGACCGCTGAATTCATCAGCACCCCCACCGCGACGCCCAGCAGTCGACGATGATTTGATCGACAGCGATTTAAATGATTACAAGAACGATGACGATTATCCAATTAATATGAAAGATGATTCTATGCATATAAAAGACTTTTCATCGGACTCGCAAGATGATGAAGAAAATCGTGAAACGGGATAATAACCAGGACACTCCTTCACCGACGAAACTAATTTTTGTTGTGGTCAAATATTCACCAATAAGAAAGAGCTAAAAATACCACTAGACGCAACAACGACGAGGCATTTTTTTAATTATTATATGGAGAAGAGCTGTATGAAATTGATTAAGGAGAAATGCTTTTCTCGTGGTTGTGGCTGGTTGTTATGGGTAAAATAGTACGACACCTAGAACAGATTTCGCATATATAAGTATGTCGGGTTGCACACGTGTGATGTTGAACACACTACTCACAGGCACAAGAAAATATTATCCAAATTGATTGCTTCAGTATGCGTAAATCATTTTCGGAATGGTAAGGATCTAAGCAAAAGAGAAATTCAAAGAATTGTGTTTAAGGAGTTGCGTTGCAACTCAAGCTATTGGATGTGTTGGAAAGGAAGTGTAATTGCGAAGAACTTCATTTATGGGACATCGAAGCACGGATATGCTTGCTTGCCGTCTTTTTTCCACATGGTGGAGTTATTGAATCCTGGGTCTTCTTATTCTATCATGGTAAATCAGATGGATGGATCCTTCATTTACTACTTCTTAGCTTTCAGAGCTTGCATACGGGGATATGCCCATATAAGAAAAGTAATTGCCATCGATGACACACATTTGTATAGAAAGTACGGGGGCGTTCTGCTGAGTATCATTGCACAGAACACCAAAAATCATATCTTTTCAATTACCTTTTGTGTTGTCGATAAAGAGAACGATGCTTCTTGGACCTTCTTCTTCTAGAAGCTGAAGTATATCGTAGAAGATGAATCAGATCTATGTGTCATCTCCGACAGGTACATTAGCATCGCTAATTCCTTCTCCCATGTATACAGTCGAACTTTGCATGAGGTACCTCGCTGAAAATCTTTGCATAAATCAACACTGTGGAGAACATCTTTATCTATTCTACGCCGTGGCAAAGGCTTATTCCTTTGATGAGTTTAGCGATAATTTTGTGGAATTGAAGAGTAATTGCCCCGAGGAAGTACATGTCCTTGAAAATGTGCTTGGTTTTGAAAAATAGAGTACAACACACTTTTCAGGCAATAGGTACGACATGATGACCACAAACATCGCCGAGTCACTCGACTCGATTTTCATGGAAGAACAAGAGTACCCCGTGCCGTACATATTCAATTCAATTGCTAGAAATTTTGGTGAAAAGTTTAGGGAGCGGCATGCCTTTGTGAATGGTAAAGAGAACATATTTATGCCTTATACGAAAAGAATTCTAAGGGATAATAAGACTGTGAGCGATTTCTTGTATATGAGTAATCTAAATGGGGTTCTTGACCAGTACACGGTGTTTGACAACAGCGTTACTACCAAGGTCAATCTCTTGGAGAGGAGTTGTTCTTGTTGGAAATTTGACTTGGTAAAAATACCGTGCGAACATGCAATGGAAGCTTTGCAAGCAAAGTATGGAGATGGCGAATGCTATGGCAACTCCATCTACGACTAATCTTTGCCAATTTATAAAACTAAAAGTTACCTTCTCGCATACTCAGAAGCAATTAACGTTGTCACTACAGAGGCTGAATAGACTATGCCACAGGAATTGGTAGAAACTAAAATTTCTCCACCCCTCTACGATCCCAAACTCAGAAGAAAGAAATTCAAATGCACTAAGGGCATCGGTGAGACACTCAAGTCCAAAAGAAGGAATAGGTGTTCCATTTTTAAGAAATTCGGGCACAAAAGAACCACGTGTAGAGTGGCCATCAAATCATAGATAGGCTTTTTTGTAGCTTCAGTTTTAAAGCTATTATTTTGGTGGCTAAATGTGCATTTTTGTAGATTTGAACATTCAGTTGTAATCCACTTAAATCATTGTCTACGATAGACTACGTAAAGTCTATGGTGTATATTTCACAAAGTCTACAAAATATTATGTAGTGGTTATATTATTGCTTATCAAACATGCTATCTTGGTCATTTTAATATTTTAGAGACTTGGACCTTTGGGTCTTAGAATTTTTGGGCGATTTATTCCATATACCAGCTTGGGTAAGCTTCAAATATCTTTTTCAATTATTTTTCTTCGATTCTTTTCATCTAAAGCTTAATAAAATTAATTTCAAATATGGAATTTGTGGATTTTTGCCAGGAAGGCCTAAATTAGTATTTCTTCAACTTAAACCCCAATTTTAACTCATTTTTAGTTGGGTTTCCTTTTATGAATTTCTTTAATTATGGGCAGTATATTTACGAACTAAAATTTTGATTTTACCCTTTTTTTAAAAATCCATTTTGGGGTTCTATTTTGACCTCGATGTGGAAATAGGCACTATGAGTATCATTGACTTCCTTTTAACCTAAAATCACTCTTACACTAGTGGCCAGTGTCAGAATAGATTTTATGTACTCCAGACCCGTCATGATCTAGAAAGTTTCCCTAACATAGATTCGGGTAAGTTATAAGTCCTTCATCTTCATGATATGCTTTGTTTGATCTTTTTGTCCCATTTGAGCTTAAGTTTTTAGCATGAGTTAGTCAGTAAGACCAGCAAATCAGTTTAGCAGTCAGATAGTTAAATTTGTAGAGTTTGTTTTTCCTATCTTTCCATCTGGACATATTATCAGAATATCTCAGGAGTGTAGCTATTCCAAGATAGAGCATCCAAGTAGTTACGAGTTCAGCTTAGTTTATGAGTTGTGCATTAGTTTCAGATCACAGATGTTTATTCATGATCCAGCTCATAGGTGCCTTGTGTATTAACACAGTTTTCCTCAAGGGTCTTAGTAAAGCAAGCCTTCTTAGAGGGACATAGTGTCCCAAAGGGGAGATACCCTATGATTTCCCGATGCTTTCATGACCTTAAACCTATTCAGTGTCATGCTCAGATTTTTCCTTACAAACTTAATATCAATTGTCATTGCATACTCAGTCATGCATTCAAGAGTCAACTCAGTTAGATATCCATGCATCAGATATGCATATTTAGTATGAGATTTCAGAATATCAGTAATTCTAGTCATATAGTCATGTTTCAGATGTTCACGTCCCTTCAGTAAGTTCAGTATCTCAGTAATCTACACCTAGTAAGTCCTATTCGAGGATGAATGTTCCAAAGGGATACAGATTGTAAGACCCCGCAAATTTTCCTTGTCTTTAAAACTCTTTAAAGCATGTCGAGGGAAGCTTCACACCTAGAAAATTTGGCTAAGTGTTGAAACTTCTTCATTTCATAATCCATCGAACTTTGATGATTTATTTCATGATCTTCTCAACCTTTGGTTGTTGATATTTTAGCTAATTCATGATCCAGAATGTCAATGGGAGTTCTCGGACAAGTTTTAAATTTTTTAGACCTCATTTAGACCACGTTTGAGGTCTCAAAATAGTAGACCAAGACGATCTTGGTGAACTGCATTGCCTATCGTGTTGGTTAACATTGTTGTAGGCTGACAGAGTCAAAAATACTAAGGATCGAAGCGATCATGACACAATACATCAGGTATCGTGTTGATGCCATGGATGCACCACGTCGACCAGCATATCGATACTCAGTTTTCCAGTCATTAAAAGAGCTGCGACCCCAGGGTTATTTCAGTCTTTTTTCCACTCTTATATAACCCTAAATCATGTGATTCATCCATATTTCACCTAAACAAATAGTGGGTTCTCTCAATTTCTCTCAAGAACAAGTTTAGGGTTTCCAATTGAAGATTCAAATTCAAGAAAATTCCACTGTCAATCTTTGTAAAATCAAGAACTAAGGTATGTTAGACGTTGATTCTTGGGTTCCTTCCACCCAAGAATTTCAAGAATCCTTTTCTAAATTTAAAGATTTTATATTTATGAGTTTTCATAATTCATGTGAATTAAAATTAATGTTCATGTTGTTATTGAGTTTTAATTCATGTTTTGTTTACAAAGTTCCAAGCTTTGATCCTAGTATGTGAAATTTATGTGATGTTCATGATAAACCCCTTCAAGATCCACGACGTTTGATGTAACCATTTTAATTAGGTGTATTGAATAAAGTATATTCCCCATATGTTTGATAAAATACTTATGTGAAGTAAGTAGAGTCATTATAGCATGTTGACAAGAAATCCCCAATTGTGTACAAGTTAATGCATGCCCAGTGTTTGTTGAAAGGCCTTAGTGAATGAATTATGATATGTTTCATGCATTCATACTCATGTGCATTCCTTATGAGATAATAGTATGCAATCCCTATATATTTATATGTTTAAATCTTCCAAGTGCTTGAAGAGATGCCTCATTGATTGTGTTGTGAATAATAGCCTATTTTCATGTTATGTACGAGTTATCCTTTCTTGTATTATTTATGTTATCGATTCCTGGGTTGTATTTATACTAAAAAAATTAGCTGCATATCTAAATCTAGTGTCAGTTTCACGATAATATTAGTCATGCCATGATTAAGTACTGTCAGTCAGTTACAGAACTCAGTAGGACTCAGATAGTTTCAAAACTTAGGAAATCTAAGTAATCTTAGTATCAGTAGCATTCCAGTTTTAGTTCAGTAATCGATTCAGAACTCAATAATATTCCATCAGTCAACAAAACTCAGTGAATTCAGTTTAGCTCAGTCAAATAAGTATGATCAGTAATAGTTTAGTCAAGACTAGTATGAATTAGTAATTAGTTCAGTGTCTTTTTGTTGGGAGTAGAATTCAGCACCGAGCAAACCTAGGGATAGGGGCTCAGCGGAATGAGGTCCCTAGAAGCAATCCCTAAGTTCCATTACTATGTAGCCAGCATAGGCATGAGATGTGACCCGTTAGATAGGACTGACATACTCGGGGATCACCCGCTTGTACAGGACTGATCTCAAGGGTCACTAACTAGATTAAGACTGACTCCATAGCAGTTGTCTTTACCCGTGGCACGGTATTAACACCTTTCCAGCTGGGGTTGCAGGTTGGACCTCATTAGTTCAGATTTGAGGCATGTCGGTTAGATGTCTACCTCCCACAGTGTCAGCTTCAGAATCAGTCTCAATAAAAGAACTCAGCTTAGTAGCACTGATTAAGGACTGTTAGATACAGTCACTCATTTGTATTATCAATGGATTTAGGGATCACCTGCTAGATAGGACTGATCTCATATTTAGTCAAGTAGTATTAGTATTAAGTACCACTTGATTCAGAGATCACCCACTAGATAGGACTGATCTCAGATTCAGGTAATCATCTTCATTATCAGTTATTAGAATTCAGTAATTAGAGTTCCTACGATTTCAATTATAGTTTATGCATTCATGCAAGTATCCTCATTCTGTATACTCGGATTATTTAGTTAGTATTGTTCATGCATATGAACCCCTGCATTTAGCCTTACCTTATCTAGCATACAAGTACATTCCATCGCACTGATGCATACTTTTCGTTGCTATGGTGTTTTATACCATTGGTTCAGAAGCACGAGATCTAGAGCACCCTTAACAATTCAGATTCAGTCAACAACAGTAGACGTAGCAGTGAGTCCTCATCATTCGAGAATAATCTTTATTTTATTATTGCACTATATTCAGTATTTTTTTTATATTGAGTTAGTTGAAGACCTATTCCATCAACTCCACAGTTCAGACAGTTTAGAGGATTTTTAGACAGATGTATTAGTATTCAGTTTTCAGTTGTATTTTAGATATTTGAACCTTATGGAAAGTTTTCCTCCATTTTTCTGCATTTTTATAGTGTATTATTTAGTGCTAAGTTATAGATATCAGTCAAGGGTTAGCTTGTGGTCCTTCAGGATTATGAGCTCCGTATATCGTTTGGGGTACCAGACTCAGGGTGTTATAGAAAACTACACCCAAATGTCCATTAACCATATAAGTAGCTAATTAAATGATATGGACAAACACTCCTTTTCATGTCTAAGAGATTAAGATATTAAGGCTAAGGAAATAGTAAGAATGCACTACCCTATTCTTGTTATACTTTTAAATTGCACACTATACCATATATCACCGGCCAATATGTAAATAAAAGTGAAAAAAAATACATAGAAGTATACAAGGCCAAGGAATGAGTATATAATCTGAATAAATGAAGAAAATAAGGAGTATACGGTAACACCATAGCTACATATAGCTAAGTATGCATATACATAAGTATATAACCAACGTCTATTCGAAGTACAACCTAAATCATCAAACTAGCTCTTTAAGACGTCATAATCATGATAGGAGCTAGTGCTAGAATACTCAGGGTTCTAATGAATATATCAAGTCATCATCTAGTCATGCATAAGTAATATAATCATAAAATAAAAGAGGTCAGAAGCATACCTCAAGTCTTGAAACCGAATCAATGACCAATCTGTCATAAATTTGCCATAACAATAATTATAACAATGATAATAACAATGTTAATAACTGATAATGCTCAAACTTCACCTCTCAACGAGAATGTAAGCGATCATTGTCAATATAAAACCAAAATAGGTTGGGGTCAAATCCCATAGGGAATATGGTGTGAACATAAGTCGTTTGTGATTTAATCAACTGATAGTTGGATGTTTCCAGAAAAAAGGGGTTTTAGTTAACAAGTAATTGTTGGTCACTTTAGTTTAAATGTTTGTAATCAAGAGTTTATGAAAACTAGAATGATGTTCACTAGGGGTTTTGGTACTTGACAGATGCTACTAGTGGTTCAAGATACTCACGGTAGGTAGGACAACAAGTTATCTTTAGTGAAGTTATGCTTAAATGTCTCTCAACCTACTAAAGTATTTAATTACCTAATCCACTCCGACTTAGGGAATTTATATTCACTGCTCAGATTTTACCTCAGGTTAACCAACCTTGTTACAGTGCTGATTATTAAACGGAAGTTTAATTTTTCCAAGTCCCTATTGATAATTCACTTTCCACTATATTTGATTTCTTTCTCAAGCAAATCAAAGCAGGTGTTATCTATCATTTGTAACTAACAGACAATAATTAAAACATCAGAATTATCAAGGAGTCCTACCATCTTTCGATTCTTGAACACTCAACACCTTATCAAGACCTACCCTTAGATCCCATAATTCAGGTTAAAAGAATTTAGCTGTTCATGGCGTAATAATCAAAGCAACTAGATAAATTCATGCTTTAAAAGATGAACTTACCAAAGGATGAATAGAAACTAGAGATTCTTAGAATAAATCACCAAAGAAAATCCCAAAATAATGGTGATAGTCTCTTTAAAGTAATTGCTTTCTCAAGCCAAAAGAAGAGGGAGAAAAATATCAAAGTATTGTGTCTCAAAACTCAAGGTTCGAAACTCTGAAGAAAATCCTAAACAAGACTTTAAATATTTCACCCTAATTATGGAAACAAAATAATAAAATTCAGAAATTCCTCAGATTAGGTGACGCCATTTATGATAGCCTATCAGGAGGCTGACGACTTATCACAAATGTTGTCAGTTTACTTTATGCTTTTGGTACTTGCTGCCTAACGCTGATGACAAACGATGATGCCCTATCAGCTCCTTGATGACCTATCACAAATGTCGTCAAGGATTTTCCTCAGCTCTCATGTTATACCTTAGGCTAACGGTAATCTTGACGACTTATCAGCTCCTTGATGTTCTATCACAAAATGTCGTCACAACTTTCAACTTAGACCAATTCTCTGTCTACTGCTGACGATGAAGCTGATAGCTTAGCACAGGGCTGATGACTTATCACAAATTTTTTCATCCACACTTCGCCTTTATTTACTTTAGATTTCAGCTCATTTTCTTCCATTCTTGTTGGTTCTTTAGCATCTTAGCTTCTATTGTAAAATCAAACATAAAACAATCAAAAACAACAAAAGTTGCTTAAGACTTCACAATTATTCTTAGTTAAAAGCCTCAAATGTGTTAACATTAGATCACATATCAACACCCTCAACTTAAAACAATTGCTTGTCCTCAAGTAACTCAACACAACTAAGAGAATACAAAGCACATTTGGCAGTCAATCATCCATATCATCTCAAAACACTTTCACCATCTCCAAAGTCAGTCTATTAAGTACAATGAAGAACACTAATGTAACACACAGGAATCAAGATATAGCATCAATTCAGCTATAACAACTATGTATAGACCAGTATTACACTACCTGAACAAGTTAGTAACTACCAATGTAACTAGTGTGCCCTCATAGCAAAGAAACCCCCCTCATCTCATATCAGGAATTATATATGTAACCATGGGGACAATTAAAACACTCACTCTCAGAACAAAGTTCCAATCAGTGTATTCCAAGTACCATAGTCTTGCCCTTATTTTCATTACCCAGAACTTCAGATAGGTCAACTAGGATCACTATAGGACTTCTCTTAGGCTTGCAATGTAGGCTAGGGGATGGTATGATACTCGGTGGTATTTAAAGTGACTAAGACTCCTTGACACTACACTAGCTTTTTGGGGTTTCACTCATTAGCCTTTTTTGCTCTTCTCTTTTATTGATCACAATTATTTAGGATGGGTATAGTATTTTCTCAATTACTTATTATTTTTCACAAGTTTTTTTTTTCTTGGCTCTTTTTCTCTCCATGCAGCTTTTTATTCTTTTTTATGGTACCTTTCTTTATACTAATTCTATACCACACACCCCTATGATAGCCACCCTCAACCTAGGCCATTTGCCTAAGTCAAGGGGCACAGTATCCAAGGAGGACCAGGGCCAAAATAGGTTCACTATGATCTAAATAAAGTATACCTAGAATAGATTAATCCCGAGGGTCATGGGTTCCTGACCCTACTGCCGCATCTCTATCAGGAGCCTCTCTCTATTTTGGTGCAGCTGGTCTATCAGTCTCTGAAGGCCTACTAGTAGAGGCACCTACGGCTCTCGCTCGGATGGCTGCCTCCTATCTCTCATTTTCCACTAAGGACTCAATTCTCACTTTTTTCATCTCCTCCTTTTCAGAACTCTTTCTTACCCTATTTTTTCTTTCTTCATTACTATCAGGACTCTTTCTCTTTCCTTTTCTTTTCTTCTCACTTTTTTCTTCTTTTTCTTCACTGGCTCCTCTATGAGACTAAGCATTGGGATTTCTCCCTCAGAATCCTTAGCTATTGGATCTACTGATACCATAAAGTGGTGCTGCTGTAGCTTTCTAGTCTCCACCTTTACTTTGTCAAGGTCTGATCTAAATAATGCCATCTCTAGAGCTAACCTCTCTCTTGACTATGCATTGAAGCGGTTCTACAATTCATCAATCCAGCCCATCAGCGCCTTAGAAGGCTCAAGTGTAGCCTTAACTCTATTGTCAACTGCAGCTATGAATTTCTTGGCTTAGTGTCACTTTCTTCACTCTTCTCCATCTCAACTGGTGGGGGTGGTAGAGTCTTTTTAGTACTTTGCTTCTTCGTTTGCTTCCTAAGCAAAGGATCTTCCTCTTCATAATCAGACTCTTCATTGAAGAGTCTCCGAGGCACACTTCTCTTGGTCACTTTCTTTGTGGATTTTGAGTTCTTTCCTTTGGGTGCCATTTCAAGACCGGATGGGAGCCTTCAATATGGTTACACGGGCTAGGGGAAATAAAGAGAGGTTCTTGATTTTGATTGTAAACCCACACATACAAGGAAACTTTCTTTTGTTTTAGTTGGAGAGACTTTGAAAAGGGAAGAAAATAAGCCAAAGATGGAAAGAGAATAACTTAAAGGAAATAAAAACTAATCGAAAAGGTAGAAAGGCCAAGCTCTGGGATGGGTCGGGTCTTTTTTAATTTGGCCCATAGTTTCAGCTAATGTTGGGCTTTTTGTGATGATATTTTGATAAACCGTCATAATTTTGATAGCTTATCACAAATGTCGTTGACCTTAACAGAAATTGCCTCAGAGTTGCTGTTTCTGACGACAGAGCTGATGGCTGATCACAATTGTGACAGCCTATAAAAAATGTCGTCAGGAGCACTTGGTTGGATATATTAATTCCACCTTCTTTGAACTAGAACCTAACTACAAAAATAAATAATTTAGTGGAATATAAAAATTTTGGATTGCCTCCAAATAGCACCTAATTTACTGTCACGGCACGACTTGGTTATCTTGACTACTTAGACTTCGCCAAGACAACCTATTGATAACCCTTTACCATCTTCATAGAATACGTCCATGATTAACAAAATACCCATCTCCTTTACCGGTGTCATGGATGAGTGTATTTTGAATCTTGCTTCCCTGTCATTGAACCTGAACTTTAGCTCATTCAGTTCCATATCCACTATCACTCTCCCAGTTGTAAGGAATGGTCTACCCAAAATGATAGGCACTTCAAAGTCCACCTTACAGTCCAGGACTACAAAATCAGCGGGCAGAATGAAGTCGGCCATCTTTACCAATACATCATGCAATATATCCACTGGCCGCTTAACAGACCTATCTGCCATCACCAATCGTATGTTCGTTAGGGTAGGATAACCCAAACCCAGTTCCTTGTACACAACGAGTAGCATTAGGTTTATACTGGCTCCCAAATTGCATAGTGCTTTTGTGAAATTCAAGGACCCAATAGTACACGAGATGATAAACACTCCCGAGTCTACCTTTTTCTGCACTAAAGACCTTGTAGAGATAGTGCCATAATGAAAGAGATTGTCCTTTGACTCATGGCTAACCTTCCATTTCTTAGTCACAAGGTTTTTCATGAACTTCACGTATCCTGGAATTTGGTTAAGTGCCTCAACCAAAGGCACATTTATTGTTAATTGCTTGAGCATTGCCATGAATTTGTTGAATTTTGCATCATCAACCTTTTTCTTCAACCACTGAGAAAAGGGAGGTGGTGGTCTTGGGATAGTTTTCAGCACTACCTCCTTCTCCTTCTCTTTGTCTTTATCTGGAGCATCATTAGAATTATTTAGCTTCTTAGACTCCAGTGGACCACTTTCTTCTAGTTCATCATCAACTACCTTATCACTTACAGGTTTGCCCACAGAAGGTCCAAGTAATATCTTACCACTTCTAGTGGTAATAACCATGCATGATCCATGATTATATAGATTTTAGACCGTATCACTTGTTAATGTTCCGCTTTTTCTCTGGTTTAATACTGTGGAGAGTTGGCTCATCTGCTGCTCCAACTGTTTGATTGTGGTAGAGTGTGAGTGAACCAACTGACTGATGGATGTCAGATCGGTCTTCATGGTGGTCACATTAGAGTTGGTTGGTTCCGCTCACTTCAAAAACTTAGCCATCATGTCCTCCATAGACATCTTTTCAGAACTTGTTGAAGCAGCCTCATGATTTCCAGGAGTAGCATATAGCCCGCTCCTGTCTTTATCATTCCTCCAATTTCCTTGCTCCCTATCTTTATAACCAGGCTTATAATAGTAAGTTCTACCTTTATTCACTTGGCTATTACCTTAGAAACCCCCTGATTATTAACATAGTTAGCCTCTTCATCTGCATCAGCCTCACTTTTATCTTGAGATCCCACAGCTTTCACCTTTTCAATCTTGCATGATAATAAGTGCTTGGTTAGTAAGTCCATCTGTGTTTTAAGGTGAGCCATGTCTTGGTCACACTCCTCTTCTCTTTTGTTTTGTTCCACAGTAATACCTACAGAAGCAGAAGGGCTGGCTACCACAGAGTCTCTGGTATGCCATGCTCGACTCTGTTTGGTCATTTTGTTTAGCATCTCTGAAGACTCTAGGAATGTAAAATAAACAAACAAATCACCAGCAGCATTGTCTACAATTGGCTTTGTAACGGAGTTAAGAGCCCTGTACAAAGTCTCCATCAAATGTATGTCCGTCATGTTGTGGTTAGGACACTGTGTCAGCTTCTTTTTGAATCTTTCCCAAGTTTCATGCAAGGCTTTAGTCGGGAGCTTCCTAAAGTTTCTAATTTCGTTCCTAAACTGTACCCTCATGGAAGGTGTAAAGAATCTTTCTAGAAAAGCTCTTTTCAACTGCCTCCAGTTAGTTGTAGAATCTTGTGTCAGCTCATTTAGCCATAATGTTGCCTCCCAGACAGAGACAACGGAAACAATCTCAACCAGATGGCATTCTGTCCCACTCATTGGTTATCAAAAGATTTGCAGATATTGACAAAAGTCACCAGATACAAGTTTGGGACATCCCCAGGAAGGCTACCAAACAACCCCTTCAGATTTAGGAGTTGAATCATAGTACGTGGAATGTTGAATTTTACCCCAGGTGCCAATGGTGGAGGAATAATTGCACCCATTGAACCTGCTCTATCCATTCTATCATCATTATCATTGAGATCATACTGGACCGGTTAGTACTCTTGCATTTCTCGAAACTGACGGTTCCTATTAACATTACACCATATTGGTGCAGCTATTTGCTCTGCACGCCTTGAGTTACCAGGATTCAGTAACTCTTCATCTCCCAAATATTCATCCTCAGGATTTGGATGTCGTGCTTGTTTCCCGACATTTTGCACATTCACCTGAGCTCTAGCTAAGGCTGTCAATCTGTCGGCCTTTTGCTGTTCTGCCATTCTTCAAATTTGTTGCGGTTCCGGATTAGGTAGTGATAAAGGTTCTCCAAAACTTTTGATTCTTGGCATACACTATAAATATCTTGCAAATAAACAAAAACAACAAATAAACATAAAATTAGGAAACTTGACGAAAAGTCAATTAGCGCACACAAACTTCAGTTTTCAACCATATTCCCCGACAAAGGTGTCATTTTTTATAACGCTCAAACTACACCTCTCAATAAGAATGTAAGCGATCATTGTCAATATAAAATCCAACTAGGTTGGGGACAAATCCCAGAGGGAATATTGTGTGAACGTAAGTCATTTGCAATTTAATCAACTGATAGTTGGATGTTTCTAGAAAAAGGGGGGTTTTAGTTAACAAGTAATTGTTGGTCACTTTAGTTTAAATGTTTGTAATCAATAGTTTATGAAAAACCAGAATTATTTTCACTAGGGGTTTTGGTACTTGACAGATGCTACTAGTGGTTCAAGATTCTCATAGTAGGTAGGACAACAAGTTATCTTTAGTGAAGTTATGCTTAAATGTCTCTCGACCTACTTAAGCATTTAATTACCTAATCCTCTCAGACTTAGGGAATTTATATTCACTGCCCAGATTTTACCTTAGGTTAACCAACCTTGTTACAGCGCTGATTATTAAACGAAAGTTTAGTGTTTCCAAATCCCTATTGATAATTCACTTTCCACTATATTTGATTTCTTTCTCAAGAAAATCAAAGCAGGTGTTAACTATCATTTCCAACTAATAGACAATAATTAAAACATCAGAATTATCAAGGAGTCCTACCACCTTTGGACTCTTGAACACTCAACACCTTATCAAGACCAACCCCTAGATCCCATGATTCAGGTTAAAGGAATTTAAAGCAACTAGATGAATTCATGCTTTGAAAAATGAACTTACCAAAGGATGAATAGAAACTAGAGATTCTAAGATTAAATCACCAAAGAAAATCCCAAAATAATGGTGATAGTCTCTTTAAAGTAATTGCTTTCTCAAGCCAAAAGAAGAGGGAGAAAAATATCAAAGTATCGTGTCTGAAAACTCAAGGTTCGAAACTCTGCAGAAAACTATAAACAAGGCTTTAAATAGTTCACCCTAATTATGGAAACAAAATAATAAAATTCAGAAATTCCTTAAATTAGGTGACTCCATTTCTGATAGCCTATCAGGAGGCTGACGACTTATCACAAATATCGTCAGTTTCCTTTATGCTTTTGGTACTCGCTGCCTAACGCTGACGACAAATGGTGATGCCTTATCTGCTCCTTGACAACCTATCACAAATATCGTCAAAGCTTTTCCTCAGCTTTCATGTTTTGCCCTAGGCTGACGACAATCTTGACGACTTATCAGCTCCTTGACATCCTATCACAAAATGTTATCCCAACTTTCAACTTAGGCCAATTCTCTATCTACTACTGACGATAAAGCTTATAGCTTATCACAGGGCTGACGACTTATCACAAATGTCGTCAGACACATTTCACTTTAATTTACTTTAGATTTCATCTCATTTTCTTCCATTCTTGTTGGTTCTCTAGCATCTTAGCTTCTACTGCAAAATCAAACATAAAGCAATCAGAAACAACAAAAGTTGCTTAAGACTTCACAATTATTTTTAGTTAAAAGACTCAAATGTGTTAGCATTAGCTCACACATCAATAACAATGCGAGTAATCAGCTAGTTCAGACAACCAAATATCTAGCCGAGCCTATCACGTACCCCTACCAACCCTATCATGACTCATGGCTACCCCCTAGTCATAACACGATGCTTAAGGCCACAAGTAACCCTAAGCTAACCTATGATCTGGTACCTACTATAAGCACTAAATTAGATTAAGGTATCATATGTAGAAGTAGAACTAATATAAGAATATTATTAAGGTGGAATATTGAAACATTACCCAACAAGTCTGAACTGAAGATAAAACTAAAAGAAAATCTGTCTTTCTAGAGCCTCTAAAACTTAAGGAGTTGATGGGACAAACCCCCAACTAACTCAGACTATCTGAGATAAGGAAAATACTAAAACTAACTAAAGCTAACTTGTCCTTGATAGCTACAGACTCACCACAACTGCTACTGAGGGGCACTGAGCTGACTAAGAGCTATCGAGGAATTGAGCATTTGAATCTATATTGTCAAATTAATATACCACAAGAGAGAGTATGCGATCAGTACTTTGAATGTACTAGTACATGAGATAGGGACCAACTAAAATACAAATGGAACTGAGCATAAATACATGAACGTATAAAACAGATGCAAAACCAAGCAAAATATGTACTTAAATAATCTTTAAAATTGATTGACTAAATAGCTAATAAACTAAACACATGGTTATGTAAACCTGAGCTGATATAATCTAGATATTGAACTAAAACTATGGGAGCTATCATGTAACTAACATGTTCTCATCTGAGCTAATCGGGGTCCAACCTGTAACCCCAGTTGGAATGGAATAAGTACCTTGCCATAGGAATTGACACAGGTTGTGTGGATTCATTAAACTGGTGTCCCAAAGAACTAAGGTATCACTCTTTACTAGCACGTGCCCCTAAGAGAGTGTCAACCTTCAACTAGAAGGAAGACCTCACAAAACCTATATTCTACTCCTAACTGAACTAACACTGGTATTGATTAAATTCAATTGGACATCATAACCGATAATTCTCTACAAGATCAGGACAAATAGAGTATGATAATAAAACCATGATCTGACTAACTCATTACTTCAAAGTTAAAATATTCATAAATAAATAGGTATCGGGTGTGCATAACCCTCCAGCACTGAATAACACTTAAAATACAATGACATTATTCAACAGTAATGTAAGGAAACCCATGATTTAGAGACCCAAAAGATAGAATAGAAACCCATGATTTAGAGACCCAACAGATAGAATATATCCCTAACTGATGAAATCTATGCTTTTAAGCATGGGAATATGTTAAACTTATGAACAACATGCTTACATCATTTAATTCATAAATTTATAAATTACATGGTGTAAACTAAACATAATGTAGGTGATTGAAATCTAAAGAATACAATATCATAATTCACATGGGTAAATATATGGGCATGGCTTGAATTCAAAATTTCTAGCAAAGCATTAAGGAAATTCATACTTAACATTGTAACTTCATTAAAAGAGGATAAAAGGTTTATACTCGAAAAGAAAGGGGTGTTTGGGACTCAATGGATGGAAGAAACCCATTGATGAATACCCCACATACCTGAGTTGCTTGAATTCTTGAAAAAATCTTGGATGGAAGGAACCCACTGATGAATACCCCATATACCTAAGTAGCTTGAATTCTTGAAAAAAGCTTGGAATTGGGACCTTGAATGGTTGGATTCTTGAGAAGAAGCTAGAATTTTGAGTTCTTTGGAATGGGGAATGGTTTCACGTGGTTAACTGATGGAAAATAGAGAAAATAATTCCCCTTTTGGGTTTTAATTTGCCAATTGAGTAATTTGGGAGAGAGAGAAAAGACCAGAATGCCCCCTTGGATATTTAAAAATAAAGTAGAAAAAACTAGCCTCTGAGGTACGGAGACTATCACGGAGACTAACCTTCGTTACATGGCATGTATCATGGAGGCTAACCTCCATGCGTGTATCGTAGAGGTCCATCCTTCGTGGAACGTCTAAATCGCGGTGGCATATTATCTCCATGGTCTATAATCATCCCAACTCTCTTCCAAAAATTCTAAAACCCTCCCGGATGACCCTTTTAACATTTCTAAACATATTTCAACTCGCAAATCAACATTTTAAATTTGAGAAGGCCAAAAATAAAATGTTTAAAATATTGAGGATTTTAAAATGGCTAAGTCTATGGTACTTAGTGTGAAATAAAGTCCTTAGACCTTTTAAACTTGATACTAATAGCTGGAAATATGTCTAGGATCTTGCAATATATTATAATATCTCTCTATTGGGATCATTCATTCCTAAATGAGACTATTTAAGATGAGATACTAAGAAAGTTGTGATCATGTACTGAATACTTATGAGCTGAATCATGATTAAATAACTAAATCTGAAACATAACATATAGACTAAATTGAATTCATGGTTGCATGCTATGACATGAGGATGGTCGGATAACTGAGATAGAAAATGAGAGGATCAATTTTAGAGAAACCAATACCTCCAGCTGAATCTAAATTTGTAGAGAAAAGATGGGGATATGTGGCTCACATATCTTCTTCTGCTTTCCAAGTAGCTCTCTCAACGAACTGAGTTCTCCATAAGACCTTAACCAAAGGGGCTTTCTTATTGCTCAATCTATGAGTTTGACAGTTAAGGATATTAACTAGTTCTTCTTCATATGAGAGACAATCTTTCACATCCATACTCTCTTAAGGAACAACAGAAGGTGGGTCACCAATATATTTCTTTAGCAAAGAGAAACACTGGATACACTAATGCCACATCTGCAGGAAACTATAACTCATAAGCTGCCTTCCCAAAATGGATAAAAATATTGTATGAGACAACATAGCGGGGACTAAGCTTCCCCTTATTGCAAAATCTCTTCACCTCTTTTATAGGAAAAATTTTCAAATAAACTTAGTCACTAACGTCAAACTCAAGATCTCTTCTCCTCATATTTGCATAAGATATTCTGACGACTTTGCGTTGTCTTTAGCCTTTTTTTGTATAAACAAAACTTTCTCCATCACATCATACACTGAATCTGGACCTATCAAAGCATGCTCACCTACTTCAAACCAATTACTGGGGGATCTATACCTCCTTTCATAGAGAGCCTCAAATGGAGCCATCTGAATACTAGAGTGATAGTTGTTGTTGTAGGCAAACTCAATGAATGATAGGTGGCCATCACAAATACCCCTAAAGTCGATAATACAAGTCGTCAACATTTCTATTATAGTTTGAGTGGTCCATTCTACCTAACTATCTGTCTAAGGATGAAAAGTTGTACTAAGATTAACTTTGTACCAAGACCCTTCAAAAATTGAGAAGCAAATGGAGTACCTCTATCTGAAATAATGGTCAATGGAACCCCATACAACTTTATCAACTCTCTAAAATAGAGTTTGTCATAGTATTCAGATGAGTATGAGGTATGGATTGGGAACAAATGGCATTACTTGGTTATTCTATCAATAATGACCCAAATCAAATCATGTTGGCGACGCATACGAGGCAATTCTATCATAAAATCCACGTTCACCACCTCCCACTTCCACGTGGTGATGCTGAAATTCTAAAGCATACAATTAGGCATTTGGTTTTATACCTCAACCTACTAATAATTTGAACACTTAGCCATAAATTCCGTAATATATTTCTTCATACCACTCCACCAATAAATTTACTGCAAATAATGGTACATCTTAGTGGCTTTTGGGTGAATGGAATATCGCGCACTATGTGATTCAGTTAATATTCACTAACTCAAACCATCAACATGAGAAGCACTTTCCATAGACAATCTACTAAGGACATCGACCAATACATTTGCCTTACCCGATTGATATATCACACTCAAATCATAGTCTTTCAATAATTCCAGCCACCTTCTCTGACAAAGATTTAGGTCTTTCTATATGTAAACATATTGTAAGCTCTTATGATTTGTAAACACATCAACATGAAACCCATAATGGTAATTCTTTCAAATTGGTAAGACAAAGACAACTACTACCAACTCAAGGTCATGGGTCAGATAATTATTGCCAACTCAAGGTCATAGGTCAGATAATTATTCTCATGGGATTTAATCTATCTATAGGCATAGTCTATGACCTTACCTCGCCACAAACCTATCTGAACTCTCCGGCAAAGTCAAGACTGGAGAAGAAGTGAGTTGAGTCTTCAACTCCTGAAAACTATTCTCGTAGGAATCTAACTCTAAAATTTAATTTTCTTCTGGGTTATTCGATACATGGAAGAAGCAACAGAAGAAAACCCTTCAACTAACCATATATAGTAACTAGATAAACCCAAGAAACTCCTGATGTCTGATGGAGAGATAGTTCTAGGCTAGTTTCTCATTACTTCAGTCTTTCTATGGTAAACTCAAATGCCATCACCAAAAATAATGTGACCAAGGATAGCTACTAATCTCAACTAAATTTTCTCTTACCAAAATTAGAGAATAACTACTGATCCTCAAGGGTCAGTAGTATAATCCTCAAATAGTCTACATGATCACCTTCACTATGAGAATAGACAAGGATGCCATCTATAAAGACTGGTGAACATATCCAAGTATTGCTTGAACACCCCATTAATCAAGTACATAAAAGCTGAAGGAGTATTCGTTATACTAAAAGACATAACTAGGAATTCAAAGTGACCACATCAAGTTCTAAAGGCTATCTTAGAGATGTCACATTCTCTAACTCTAAGCTGATGATGAACAGATCCGAGGTCTATCTTAGAGAAATAGCTTGCTCCCTAAAGCTAGTCAAATAAGTCATCAATCCTAGGAAGAGATACTTATTCTTGATTGTGACTTTATTCAACTGATGATAGTCAATGCACATTCTAAGAGAACCATCTTTCTTGCGCACGAAGAAAATTAAAGCACCCCATGGAGAATTACTAGGCCTGACGAAACCCCTATCCAAGAGATATTTCAACTTATCCTTTAATTCCTTAAGCTCCACTGGAACCATTCTATATGGGGGAATTAAGAAAGGTTGGGTATCTAGAAGGATATCTATTCTAAAGTCAATTACCCTTTCGTGAGAAACTCTGAGAATATCTTCAGGGAATAGTTTGTGAAAGTCATTCACTAGTGGAACTGACTCAAGACTTAAAGTTTAGGTATTTATGTCCTTGACCTGGATGAGATGGTATATGAATCTCTTAGATATCATCTTTCTTGCTTTAAGATAGAAGATAAATTAACCTTAAGGCACTGAAGTACTACCCTCCATTCAATAATAGGTTAATTGGAAAATTGGAATTAGAAAATTCTATTTATACAATAAATTAAGGCATAGGATGAGTGGAGCCAATCCATCCCAAAAATGTCATCAAATTTAGTCATCTCTATCTCTACCAGGTCAATTAAAGTAACTTTCTGAGACACTGTGACCGGACAATTTCTCTATACCCATCTAGCTATAATAGAACTACGTGCTGGGGTAGACATTGAGAAAGGCTCTGCTAATAATTAGGAATGACACCAAAGTCTACAACTATGTAAGGAGTTACAAAGAAAAATAAAGCTCTAAGGTCTGATAATGCATAAGCATGAAGATAGAAGACTTGTAACATACCTGTAACCACATCAGGGGAACTCTCCTCATCATGTCGAGTCTAGAGAGCGTAAAGTAAATTCTAGCACTTCCAATTGGTGGCATTAGAGGTGGTGCCCTACTGAGTCAGGTGACTTGTTGGAGCTGATAAAAAGTTGGACTAGCCTTGTGGATGAAAGTCCTTTCTCTTCTAGACAACCCCTGGGACATCCCTGATCTTGTGGCCTGACTTTACATATTCAAAACATACATCACTGCCTGCCATGCACTCACCCTGATGATTCTTATCACACCTCATACAAAGTAGGTTGGTGCGAACACTATTTACTCTACCATGAGACTAAGAGACTAGAGATCTATACCGAATGTCCTGCCTGAACTTAGGCATTGGCTAAGGATGGGGCTAGAGCTGAAAATTTCTAGCTGAACTAAGAACAATCACCTCTATTAGACCTTTTCTATGAGAAGTTGAAGCTACTTGTTTTGGCTCTCTTATTATCCTTTTTCTTCACCTTATTCTTCTCCTCCTCAATCCGCTGAGCATGGACAATCAACGTAGAGAGATCCATCTCCTTAATCAACATAGCTGTTCTACACTCTATGGCTACACTATTTGACATAACATACACAAACTTACTCATTCTGTCTCTAGAATCAGCCACTATAGTTGAAGCATACCTCACCAACTAAGTAAACTTGAGTGAGTACTCCTTCACACTCATGTTACCTTTCTTTAGATTATAAATTCTAGGACCTTAGCCTCCCTCAACTCTAGCGAGAAGAACCTGTCTAAGAAAGCTGTGGAAAACTCCTCCCTCTCTATAGGTCCTAACTTGACACCTCTGTCCTTTTTCTACTGCTTGAACCAAGTGTCAGACACTTCTTATAACTAGTTAGTAACTAAATCAGAACTCTCACTAGAAGAGACACCCATAATGTCCATCACTTTTTGCACACCATCCAAAATCTCTTGCGGATCCTTCTCAGACTTAGATCCAAAAAAAATAGATGATTTATTTGAGTGAAGTCTCAAATCCTAGCTACAACTATATTCATTATTAGGTTATCTGGGGAGACAACTTGTTGGTTACTTTGAGCAGCCACAGTCTGGCAAAAATAATGAAAGCAATCCTGAACTCGGCATGAGAAACATGTTCATTTAGGGGATCTTCCTGATAGTGGTGGTGCAGGATGATCCTCATTTCTTATTCTGTTGTTTTTGGTAGGAGGAATTTTATATAAACAAATGAAGGAAGAGTTAGAAAAAGGAAATTCCATAGAGTTCATGCTATTTTGCACAACAGGAATACTGAAAGAAGGTAATATATCTTAAAATACCTCTAGCCTCTTACCCATAAGTGTGGTACGCTTCACACCCATGCATAAAAATCTACTCAATGTGGCTTTAGACACTCTTGGAAACTTTAAAACCTTAGGCTCTAATACCAAGTTTTGTTATGACCCAAGGGCTACCCTCTTGTCGTAACACGGTGCTTAAGGCTACAAGTGACCCCAAGCTAATCCATGATCTGGTACCTGCAGTGAATATTAAATAAGATAATAATAAGATATCATATACAAAAGTTGAACTGATATAAAATAATTATAAAGGTAGAATACTAAAACACCACCGAACAAGTCCAAATTAAAGATAAAACTAAAAGCAAATTTGTCTATCTAGAAGCCTCTAAAACATAAGGAGTTGATGGGAAAAACACCCAACTAACTCTGACTGTATGGGATAAATAAAATACTAAAAATAACTAAAGATAAATTTTTATCGATACATGTGGACTCACCCACCTGCTGCTGAGGGGCACTGAACTGACTAAGAGTGATCAGAAAATTGAGAGTCCAAACCAATATTGTAAAATCAATATAGCACAAGATATACTATACGGTCAGTACTTTAAATGTACTGGTTTGTGATATAGGGAATAACTAAAATACATATGGATACTGAGAATGAATTTATGAACATGTAAAATAAATGCAAGACCAAGTAAATTATGTACTAAAATAATCTGTAAAACTGACTGACTGAATAACTGATGAACTGAACACTTGGTCATGCAAGCCTGAGCTAATATAATCTAGATATTGAACTAAAATTGTGGGAGCTATCATGTAACCAATATGACTTAATTTGAGCTAATCAGGGTCCAACCTATAACCCCAGTTTAAAGGGTGTCTGTATCTTGCCACAGGTACTAACACTAGCCATGTGGATCCACCAAACTGGTATCTCGAATGACTAAGGTGTCACCCTCTACTGGCAGGTGACCAAAGAGAGTGTCAACCTTTAACTAGTAGGAATACCTCTCAAAATCTATGCTGGCTACATAGTTTTGGAACTTAGAGACTGTTACTAAGGTTCACACCCTCGACTGACAGGTCAGCCCTCATCCCTAGGTTCACTCGGTGCTAAATTCTACTCCTAACTAAATCGAATTTGCTATTGATTAAAGTCAACTAGACATCACACCTTTGATAATAAAAATACAATATGACTAACTTGTTACTTGTAAGTGGGAACATACATAAACAAATAGGTATCGAGGGTTCATAACCCTCCATAATTGAATTACACTCTAAATACAATGACATTATTTAACAACACTATAAGGAAATCCAAGATTTAGAGACCCAAAACATAAATGTATCCCTAATTAATGAAATCCATGATTTTGAGTATGGTAATATTTTAAACTTATGAGGACAACATGCCCACATGACTTATTTATGGATTTGTAAATTTACATGGTGTCAACTGAGGATGATATAGGTGATTGAAATCTAAATCATGAAATAACATAATTCACTTGGGTAAACATATGGTCATTGCTTGGATTCAAAATTTTTAGTAAAATATTGTGTAAATTCATACTTAACATTTAAATTTCATAAAAATAGGATAAATGGTTTATACTTGAGAAGAAAGGGGTTTTGGGGACTCAATGGGTGGAAGGAACCCATTGATGAATACCCCACATACTTGAGTTGCTTGACTTCTTGAAGAAAATATTGGACTTGGGACCTTGAATGGTTGAATTCTTGAGAAGCTTGAATTTTGAGTTCTTTGGAATAGGTAAAGGTTTCACATGGTTAACTGATGGGGAATAGGGAAAATAACTCCCCTTTTGAGTTTTATTTCATTAATTAGGTGATTTGGGAGGGGGAAATGACAAAAATGCCTCTTGGTACATTTAAAAATAAAGTAGGAAAAACTAGCCTCCGTGACATAGAGGCTACTGCAGAGACTAGCCTCCATGACATAGCATGTATTGTGGAGGCTAACCTCCATGACACACCATGTATCGCATAGGTCCAGCCTCTATGACACATCAAAATCATGGAGGCTTACTGCCTCTATGGTCCAAAATTATCTCGAACCTCTTTCAAACATTTCAAAACTCTCTCAAATGACCCTTTTTACATCCCTAAACATGTTTCAACTCATAAATCACCATTTCAAACTCAGGATCGCTAAAACTGAAATATTTGAAATCTTGGGATCTTAAAATGGCTGTCTTTGGTACTTAGTGTGAAATAAATGCCTTTAAACCCCTTAAATGTGCTACTAATAGATGAAAACATGTCTAGGATTGTAACGCCTCGATTTTCTGAACCGAAACACTACACGATGCTCATGACCCCAAAGGACCACAAGCTAACCCATGACTGATATCTGTACCTATAAACTACATAATATCTCATAAAATATGCGAAAATATGAACTGAAAGGCCATAAGGTTCAATACTGATACATATCTAAAAAATATGGTATAACAATAGCAAAATGAAACTAAAATAACTATCTGACATGATGTAGTCTAGAAAGCCTCTAACTGTCTAAATAAGGGGTTGATGAGAGATGTCCCCAACTAACTCCAACTACTAAAATAAACTAAAAACCAAAATAGAAATCAAATCATAATGTCCTTGAAGGATGAGGACTCACGTCTAACTCTGATTGCCGATCCTAGAATCTACTACTGATTTGGAGCTCATGCCTCTGAACATATGGTGTAACATAAGAGAAATCACCACAGCGTAAATGTGTCAGTACGTATGAATATACTGAGTATACGAGTGAGGTAGGCTAAATGAAAGGGGTTATATGCATGAACAATACTAACTGATATGAATGTGAGAGTACATACATATATACGTAATTATAACTGAACTCGTGGAGATACTGACTACTGAGTATGAATACTGACAACATGAGTGTACTAATAATGAGATTGTGAAATACTGAGTTTACTGATATTGATATGTAAATCACTAATAAGTGATGGATCTGATACTGTATTACTAAATACTAAGAGACTGATATTGCATTACTAATAAATGAATGATTGTTTCTGACAATTTGAATTATAAAGAACTGGTCTAATTGACTATATCTGACAGTCCTGAAGATGAGTACTGATAGAATGAGTTTTGATAACTATTGTGATTGATAGCATAAGTGACTATATTAGACAATCCATAAGTCTGAAGAAAACTATTTGAGTTCCATACTATTTCTGAGTTGACTGTATCTGACAGTCCTGATGTACTGAAATCTGAAGAACTATCTGAGTTCTTTATTAAGATTGGGTAACTGTAGCTGATAGTCCTAAAATCTGTAACTAAAACTGTGGGAAGTATTTATCTAACTGATATGCCCCCATAACACATATAGCAAAGTTGGGGTCCAATCTCTGCCTTGGATGGGGGAGGGGGGGTGTCAATATCGCGCCACTAGTAAGGACGACTGTGAGAACCCTATACTGGCAGGTACTCAAATGAGCATGGTGGGAACCATAAATTAATAGGTTAAGCCACCTCGTCAACCCTAATATGGTAGGTTAAGATGTCTCAACCTATGCTGGCTATGTAGTTCTGAAATACAAGGATGACTGCTAAGAATCACACCCTGAACTAGAAGGTGAGTTTCCATCCTTGGGTTCACTTGGTGCTAACTTCTATTCCCATCTGAAGGACACTGAACTAAATAACTAAGCTGAACTAAATAACTGAACTGAACTAATTAGATGAACTGATACTAATTAACTAGACTGATACTACTGGTATTATTTAGTAGAGCTAAACTAAGTTTAATGGAATTCGATGAAAGACGGAATGTACTGAGCTATGAGGACTAGTTAAGAGTATTGAAGTTACTGATATTGACTGTGAATACTGAGGTTGCTGAGGTTACTGAGCACTGAGATTACTGAGATTACTGGACTACTTTGATTACTAAGATTTTTGAGTTTTCCTGAGTCACATGTCTGACTGAATTCTATAGATCATGGCTTGACTGAAAGTATCGTGAAAACATGACATGGCTCTAGGCAGACAACTATATTTTTCGGGTACAAGTACCCCCAGGACTCGATGAAAGAAAACTGACACAACTTGAATTTCTTGAGTACACGACCATCAATAACAATCCATAATACATAAGTGGTGGATTTCATGAAGTACACGGTCATTATAATATCTATCATGAATAAAAATGCTTATAATCAAGTCATAAATATTATATTCTAATATCATGGGCATTCCGACAATATATACTATTCATAGCAATGGCATGGAAACCAATCAAGCATAAGGGAACGACACCATGTAACATTTAGTTCATATTATAATGATTTGGGGATATTATACTTCATGCATTTATTCTACATCTCAAACATGGTAGAGAAAGCATGGATATAATTCGGATACATAATTCATATCTTCATCATCATACATGCTTCATGCCACTACCATTAGAATACATAATTAGCATGGAAATTCATATTGAAGAGTATAGCTAACATGGACTTGTCATATGAATATTATGGAATCATGTAAATAGGAATTTCTAGCATCCTAGGCATTTTATCAAACACTTTGCATGCATTCTTTAAGGCATAGGTGGATTTTATACTCTCATTATATTAAACCACCCAAAGTTCATGATTTTCAACCAACAACCACATATATTTCATGAAAACATCCTTAGATATCATCTTGAAACTTAAGCATCTATCATCAACATGTACATATTCATATCACCACAAAAATTTTACAAAACAACATTTAAAGGCATGATTCTTGATCTCTATGCATGAATTGAATACATAGATGAACACTACGCATACCTTAGATTAAGAATTTGTGAAGTTCGCGGTGAAATCGGCATGAATCTTGGAAGCCCCAATTGAAACTCTAGCCTTGTTCTTGAATGTTTTTCAGAAAATAGGCTATATTTTGGTGTAATGAAGGATTAATCCCATGTTGGTGGTATATATACGGGTGGAGGATGGACAAAATACCCCTAAGGAACAATTAAGGTCAAATCTGTCCCTCAGCTGACAGTTTGATAGGCTGAAGTAAATAGGTTATAACTTTTTACTAATATTCTCAAATTGGATGAACCCGATTGAATTTGAAATAGGAATCAAAGATATTTCATTTGGTATATTATATCTCACACATTTCATTATATACAGGGAGTTATGATCGATGGAAGTTGACCCTGAAATAATGAAAACTGGGCAAAAGGTTCCAGCTAGGGCGGCGCCCTTCTTAGACCGGGGGTCTAAGCGAGGCTGTGCAGCCCCGTAGCCTTTTGCTACTGGTTCGGGATATCAAACATGACCTTATGCTACTCCAAAAATCCCAAACCTCACCCGGAGTGCACTACAAGCTTGCCCAATAATAACACAACTTGAAAATCTAAAAACGAAGGTCGGGAAGGTCATCGAATAAATCCCCGAAGTTTGAAGGCTTGAAATGAGACTAAGTGTTGAACACTTATGAAAATTGGGTAAGTCTTAAAGCTTGTAAAGAGAAGAGATCTGAATTTGGATTCAACAATTTTGTGGGGTCTTACAATATCTCCCCCTTGGAAACATTCGTCCTTGAATGGAAATTGACTAAGAGGGGAGAAATGATAAACTGAAGTATGTACAAGACATACACTACCAAAACATGATTTTTTGAAGGACATAACTTATAAGCTGAGTATATTATACTATACATACATATCCGATGCATGCGTAATTGATTTATGAATGTAAGACTGAGTGTTTTGATGAACTGAGTTTTCTCAAATGAGAATGCATATTTGATACATAACTGATAAGATGAGTCCATGCATATCTGATGCATGATTATATGACTAACTTGATACATGAATGCATAACTGAAGGTACTGATAAGCTGACCACGTGTATCTGATGCATGGATACATAACTAAACTAACTCATGAACATGCGACTGAACATACAATGGTAATGGTACCAAGTTTAAACTGAAAACTAAGCATGGAACTGCATACCAAGTTTGGTACTAAAATTTGAATATGGGAATGAGTAAGTTCAAGGAAGACTGTTACCTTGAACTGAAGATACTGACGATCTGAAATTAATTACTCAATATGCTTGAGAGGAAACATGAGAACATAACTGAG
>NW_025858915.1:152717-233394 GCF_002878395.1 Capsicum annuum
ATGAGTACCCCTTCCTCCAAACCAAATTCATTAAAAGAAAAAGAGAGCAGCATGTTTATTTCATGAAAGTTTGGGGGTTATGACGTATCCCCCTTTGGGATTCTAAGTCCCTCGAAGAATACCAACTTGGCTGAGATGCTAAGAAAAATTGAGGCACTGTGCAAGGAACCTATGAACTGAATTATGACTGAATAGTTTGGATCTGAAACTAAAACATGATACATGAACTAAGATGACTTCGAGTGCATAAATATACTAACTTACGTGATTAACTAAATAACTGGTAATTGAATGTTGGGTATGCACGACTTAATTGTACTTAGTTTGAATAGCTGAACTAAGACCATAGAGCATTATGCATGTGAAAAGGGACTTACTAAGTAATATGATGTAACTGAACATGGTTTTTATGTAAGCTATATTATTTGAAAATGCAGGACCAAGCATATTACATGAATTGGAAACATTTCATAGACTGAGGTATTGAAATACCTATAATTGAGTAATTGATAACTATACGCTATGGTCAAGCAATTCTAAAAATGAACTGAGTTTCTGAGATGAATACTGATCTAAAGCTGACACTATAACTAAACCTGTAAGGGGACTCATACTAGAATTGAATACTGGTTTCTGATAACTTAATACTGAAAACTAGTTTCTGGTTTCTGAAATACTGGACAAATGCTAATTATTGATACTGGATTACTGAAGCTGAGTTCTGGGATTGAAATTTGTTACTAAGTTACAATAGTCAAAAAATAAAGGCTGACACAAGTCAGGAATCTAAATATACATTCATACTCTAAACTTTCCCAATTTCTAAGTGCTATACCTTGCTAGCCATTTACTTGCATACTAACATGACATTCAAGCCTATCTTCGTATCTACACCCTCGTGTAAAACATACATGTAATAGTCTGCTCTTAACATGAAACATTAACTTTCTCCCATCTAAGTCACTGCTCACCACTACACTATTCCGCAAGGAGATCTTATGAAGGGTTAAATCAGGAGAACCTGAAACATGAATAGATACTGACTGAACTTGACATATGACTGAAACCTGAGGAATAAAATATCAACAACATAGATTTACCAAAAAGGTTTGAACTGAGTATATACATAATATAGTCTGAATTTATTTGATCAATAGGGGCGTAACATGAGTTATGGAAAATGAGTATACTGGGGAGCATGATACGTGTACATGAGTCATGAACTGCATGACTTGAGTCTAGAATTTTTGAGTTCATGGAACATGATTTGTAACACTGAGGGATCTAGAACTGAACTCCCTATATTGGGAATTAAAAGCACACACGATTCTATGGAATGTGTGTGAACATAAGCTGTGTTTATGGAATCTAAGAAATGAAGCATGCATAGGCATTATGCTGACTGAAGTAGGAAGCTATACGCCGAGATAAGGATGGGTTGGGAATCACCGTCCCTAACTTTTTTTCTATACATACTGGAACTACTACTGGAATCTGAGAGCTGACTTGGTTACTTGATCTATCATCTTCCCCTTAGCGTAAAGCCAATATCATAAGTCTGTGAACACTAAACTAATCTCTGAGCTGCACTGAAATCATTAGCACATACTTATACTCTGTCAAACACATGCTTGCCTTACTAAACATATCATATACCTCTGTTATCTCACATACTATTAATATCACATTCACACCATCATGCTTAATTTTAAGTCAATAAAATTAAATTTCTAACTCACACTGTTCAAGCCTAATGATTTATTCTGGTATAACTATCCCCATGAATACATAGTCTGTTCAGTCTGGATATCATTATCCCAACTCTATTACTGCTAAACACCTGGGTTCATGCTTTTAACTCTGGGTCACATGCTATCATAGGATTTTGAGAAGGGATCTGATGAAATATCTAAACTTGGGTTCGAGAACGAGTTCTCATGATCATGAATGAGATCCTTATAACTTTGGAACATAAGGGAACTAATGGGATAGTGTCTCAGAAAGCCCTATCTTTAGGACTTGAGCTTCACTATTTCTATTACCATGGAAGCAAGGTAAAGATGACATGAGAGGAGCATGATGTGAATTTACAGGAGTTTATTTTCTTAAAGAACCTTGCTATAGCACGATCTGAGACATGAAAGAAGGGAAACTATTCCTAAAACATCTCATAGCCTCTTGCACATAAGTGTGGTGCACAACACATGCATGTACAACACTCTGCTACATGCGGCTTTCAGACTTCCTAGGATTTTATTGAACCTTAGGCTCTTATACCAAGTTTGTAATGTCCCAATTTTTTGAACCGAGATGCTACACGGTGCTCATGACCCTGAAGGACCACAAGCTAACCCATGACTGATATCTGTACCTGTAAACTGCATAATATCTCATAAATTATAAGGAAACATGAATTGAAAGGCCAGAAGATTCAATACTGATACATATCTGAAAAATATGGTTTAACAATACCAAAACAAAACTAAAATAACTATCTAATATGATGTAGTCTAGAAAGCCTCTAACTGTCTGAATAAGGAGTTGATGGGACATGTCCCCAACTAACTCCAACAACTTAAATAAACTGAAAACTGAAATAGAAATGAAATCATCATGTCATCGAAGGATGAGGACTCACGTCTAGCACAGACTGCTGATCTTGGAATATACTACTGATTTGGAGCTTATGCCTCTGAACCTATGGTGTAACATAAGAGAAAGCATCATAGAGTATATGCGTCAATACGTTTGAATGTACAGAGTGTACGAGTGAGGTAGGCTAAATGCAAAGGGTTATATGCATGAAAAATACTGACAGATATGAATGTGAGAGTACATACATGCATACACAATTATAACTAAACTCGTGGAGATACTGACTACTGAGTCTAAATAATGACAACATGAGTGTACGGATAATAAGATTCTGAAAGACTGAGTTTACTAAAATTGATATGTAAATCACTAATAAGTGATGGATTTGATACTATATTACTGAATACTAGGAGACTGATATTGCATTATTGATAAATGAATGATTATTTCTGACAGTTCAAATTATGAAAAACTGGTCTGATTGACTGTATCTGATAGACCTGAAGCTAAGTACTGATATCATGAGTTCTGATAAATATTGTGATTGATAGAATAAGTGACTATATCTGACAATCCATAAGTCTAAAGAAAACTATCTGATTTCCATTCTATTTCTGAGTTGACTGTATCTGACAGTCCTGATGTACTAAAATTTGAAGAACTATCTGAGTTCTTACCGAGATAGGGTAACTTTAGCTGACAGTCCTAAAATTTGTAACTGAAACTATGAGAAGTATTCATCTGACCAACATGCCCCTATAACACATATAGCAAAGTTGGGGTTCAATCTCTTCCCCGACTGGAGGGGTGTCAATACCGCACCACTGGTAAGGAAAGCTGTGAGAACCCTATACTGGCAGGTACTTAAATGAGAATGGTGGGAACCCTAAATTGGCAGGTTAAGCCAACTCATCAAACCTAATCTAATAGGTTAAGATGTCTCAACCTACGCTGGCTACGTAGTTCTGGAACACAAGGATGACTGCTAAGAATCACACCCTGAACTGGCAGGTGAGTTTCTATCCTTGGGTTTACTCGGTGCTAACTTCTACTCCCATCTGAAGGACACTGAACTGAATAACTAAGCTAAACTGTATAACTGAACTTAACAGATTAACTGAATTGATACTGATTAACTGGACTGATACTAGTGGTATTGTTTAGTGGAGTTAAACTAAGTTTATTGGATTTCGATGACTGACAGAATGCAATGAGTTCTGAGGACTAGTTGAGAGTACTGAAGTTACTGAGATTGACTGTGAATATTGAGGTTGCTGAGTTTAATGAGCATTGAGATTATTGAGATTACTGGACTACTGAGATTACTGAGATATCTGAGTTTTCCTGAGTCACACGACTAACTGAATTCTATAGATCATGGCTTGACTGAGAGTATCGTGAAAACATGACATGGCTCTAGGCTTACAGCTATATTTTTAGGTATAAGTACCCCAGGACTCGATGGAAGGAAACTGACACAACTTGAATTTCTTGAGTACACGACCATAAAAAACAATCCATAATACATGAGTGGGGGATTTCATGAAGTACATTGTCATTGTAATATCTATCATGAATAGGAATACTTATAATCATGTCATAAATCGCATATTCTAATATCATGGGCATTCCGACAACATATACTATTCATAGCAATGGCATGGAAACCATTCAGCATAAGGGAATGGTAACATGTAACATTTAGTTTATATTGTAATAATTTGGGGATATTATACTTCATGTATTTATTCAACATCTCAAACATGGTAGGGAAAATATGGATATAATTCACATACATAATTCATATCTTCATCATCATACATGCTTCATGCCACTACCATAAGAATACAAAATTAGCATGGAAATTCATATTGAAGTGTATAGCTAACATGAACTTGTCATGTGAATATCATGGAATCATGAGCATCCTAGGAATTTTATCAAACACCTTGCATGCATTCTTTAAGGCATAGGTGGATTTTATACTTGCATTATATTAAACCACCCAAATTTCATGATTTTCAACCAACCACCACATATATTTCATGAAAACATCCTTAAATATCATTTTTGAAACGTAAACATCCATCATCCACATGTACATATTCATATCACCACAAAAAGTTTACAGAACAACATTTAAAGGCATGATTCTTAAGCTCTATGAACGAATTGAATCCATAGATGAACACTATGCATACCTTAAATTAAGAATTTACGAAGTTCGTGGTGAAATCGGCATAAATCTTGGAAACCCCAATTGAAACCCTAGCCTTGTTCTTGAGAGTTTTTCAGAAAATAAGCTATATTTTGGTGTAATAAAGGCTTAATCCCATGTTGGTGGTATATATAGAGGTGGAGGATGACCAAAATGCCCCTAAGGAACAATTAAGGTCAAATCTTTCCCTCAGTTGACAGTTTGATAGGCTGAAGTAAATCAGTTATAACTTTTACTAATATACTCAAATTGGATGAAAACAGTTTCATTTGAAAGAGAACTCAAAGATCTTTCATTTGATATATTGTATCCCTCACAGTTCATTATATACAGGGAGTTATGATCATTTGAAGTTGACCCTGAAATGCTTAAAACTGGGCAAAAAGGCTCCAGCCAGGGCAGCGCCCTGCTTAGACCGGGGGTCTAAGCGAGGCTACACGGCCCTGTAGCCTTTTGCTACTGGTTCGGGATATCAAACATGACCTTGCACTACTCCAGAAATTTCAAAACTCCCCCTGGGTGCATTACAAGCTTGCCCGATCGTAAAGCAACTTGAAAATCCACAAATGGAGGTGGGGTAGGTCATCAAATAAATCCCCAAAGTTTGAAGGCTTGAAATGAGACTAAGTGTTGAACACTTATGAAAATTTGCTAAGTCTTGAAGCTTGTAAAGCCAAGGGAGCTGAATTCGGACGCAACGATTTTGCAGGGTCTTCCAAGGATCTTGTGGGGTATTACAAATTTGGGGTCAGAAGGTTCAATCAACATAAAACACACCATAAGGCATAATCATCACCCACACCTATGTAACCCCTATATGAGCTGATAGATATAGGTGCATACTAGTGATAGGCAATGCACATGGAAGGATGAATGTAATGTATTTATATAATCAATATCATAATATCATTATTATAACCTTACTCATCATAACCATCATTATCATAACCAATTTTCAAAATCAAATTGGGAATATATTGGCCATACAAAATTGAACTGGGAATAAGTATCATCAAGACTCAAAATCAAATTGGTCATAAATATCATCAAGACTAGGAATTGAGCTGTTCATAAATATTATCAAGACTTTGAATTAAACTGGTCATAAATATCATCAAGACTCAAAATTGAACTGATCATAAATATATAATTAATGCTCTCAATACAATCAATATCATCCATATATAACATCAATATTAAAGTCTTATTATCAGGTTTTACCTGGAAGTTATATCATCTATCCAATATCTTCCTCCGCCCCTTACTGAAGAGATGTACATTTGGATATGATAGGTGCACTGACTGAAGCCATTGCTAAAAGAGTGTAAATTTATAAGTCTATTTCCTAGAGTGAAATTTAGGACTAAATCATTATAAAAGTGTAGAAAGGGTCGAAATCTCTCACGATCAGAGTAATTAGTATTATCAAATCATAGACTGAAAGCTGTCTCAATCACATCTTTTAAACATCATTATAAATCTCTTTTACATATAAGTTATTCATTAAGATAGACACTTATTATTATGAAGAATCCATGTTTAAGATGGAAAGTGGGCTTAAACCCTTAATTAGTAACAACAGTAATAAGATTATAATCCATTCGAAATTCTATCGATCATCGATGCAATGATCATGAATGTACCAAATCGATGAATACCAACATTCATATTCCAAAAATGGAACCATAAGCATTAATATATCAATCAACTACAATCACATCCCTTACAAGGATAAAATGTTTCCTGGATATCCAACTGATATCATATCATGGACTATGGCCCAATAATATGTTTAGAATATTTATAATATCATAATCATGACCTTAGTCTCACATGATTATCTAAAATTCACATCAATAATCATGTTTATAGCTGTTGCATAGCTATAATCATCTCACATATAGGAGGCATCTCACATCTAAGAGGGATAATATAAATAAGGCCTAATTCATAACCATCAGGCATATCACATCTATAAGGCATCTCATATCTATAGTCCATGTATCATTTCTTGGGGAAAACCATCACTATTTATCAATTCACCAAGAAAATCTCATAACTAGGCTTAAAATTTGTCAATAAGTCCACAAGGGCTATAATAAGTCTTGGCTTAAGGTGGGTCGGACGAACCCACTTCTGAACCTCAATTTCCATAGTTAGGAAAATTCTACCCAAAACTAGCCTAAGATATATAGTTCATCTTATAGATGTCAAGTAAGCCATAACCAATCCTAAGATAGAAATTTTGCCAAGAAACATGGGAAATCTGTAATACCCCGCATGTTTCTAAGCTAGGAGACGAACTATTTTTCCTATGTATGAAACCTCCTATCCAGTGATTAGACTTTTAGTGCATGACTTACAATGAGTATCCTAGCGATAATATAGCTTATGATACACTAAGCATGTTTATATGAGTCACTTAAGGTAATATAAGCTAAGAGTTTTAAATCCATCAAGTTTTAGTGTCCGATTTTGCAAGGGTCATCTTTGAGAGAATATAACTCGATTTTAGTGTGGTATTCTGCATATTTATACCCACCAAATTTTATGTAATTGAATTAGCATTCCAACGATACCATTTTTGCCTTAATCCAATACCCGAGCAAAAAATTATGCCCATTTTCGTGAGAGACAGTAAGGATCGACGATTGGTTAGGCGCCGCCTAAGTCAATTCTAATAGCAAAAACACTCCGTTTTGAGTTATTTTGAGGGTAATTAAGTCTTTTAACACTCCTTACACGTCCCTAAACTTAACCTATGAAATATATAGCTTTTAAATATTATAATCCTATTAACATCTCAAAGCTCATCATCCAAGAAAACTAAAAGAGAAAAACAACTAGGGTTGCATAATTAAGCTTGAAGATCCAATTTCAAGGAAATTCCTCCGTCAATCATCAAGAACCTCCCTTTCAAGGTATGCATAGTATTCATCAACGGATTCCTTTCATCCGTGGAGTTGAAGAATCAATCTTTAAAATACAAAAGCTTGGTTGATTGTGGTGATATGATCATACCCATGTTGATGCTTGTTTGTTTTGCTATATAATAGTATCGTGACTGTATATCTCGTGAAAGTTATGTTGTTAGTAGAAAATCATGATGTTTAGATGGATTGATAGAATTCAAGTATGAAATCCACCTATGCCTTAAAGAATGCATGCAAGGTGTTCGATAAAATACCTAGTGTGTTAGAACTTCATATACATGATTTCATGATATCTAAATAACAATTTCATGTTAGTCATACACTCCAATATGAATTTCCATGTAAATTATGTGTTGTTATTGTTGTGGTATAAAGCATGTATGATAATGGAGATATAAATTACGTACACAAAATATATGCATGCTTTCCCTACCATGTTTGGGATGTTGAATAAATACATGAAGTATAATATCCCCAAATCATTACAATATGAACTAAACATTACATGTTGCCGTTCCCTTACACTTGAATGGTTTCCATGCGATTGCTATAAATAGTATATGTTGTCGGAATGCCCATGATATTAGAATATGAGATTTATGACTTGATTATAAGCATTCCTATTCATGATAGATATTATGATGACCATGTACTTCATGAAATCCCCCACTCATGTATTATGGATTTTTATTGATGGTCGTGTACTCAAGAAATTCAAGTTGTGTCAGTTTCCTTCCATCGATTCCTGGGGGTACTTGTACCCAAAAAATATAGCTGTGTGCCTAGAGCTACGTCATGTTTTCATTGTGCTCTTAGTCAAGCCATGATCTATAGAATTCAGTCAGTCATGTGACCCAGGAAAACTCAGAAATCTCAGTAATCTTAGTAGTCCAGTAATCTCAGTAATCTTAGTGCTTAATAACCTCAGCAATCTCAGTATTCACAGTCAATCTCAGTAAATTAAGTACTCTCAACCAGTCCTCGGAACTCAGTACATTCCGTCAGTCATTGGAATCCAGTAAACTTAGTTTAGCTCTGCTAAATAATACCACTAGTATTAGTCCAGTTAATCAGTATCAGTTTAGTTCAGTTATTCAGTTTAGCTTAGTTATTTAGTTTAGTATCCTTCAGATGGGAGTAGAAGTTAGCACCAAGTGAACCCAAGGATGGGAACTCACCCACCAGTTTAGGGTGTGATTCTTTGTAGTCATCCTTGTGTTCCAGAACTGCGTAGCCACCGTAGTTTGAGACATCATAACCTGTCAAATTAGGGTTGATGAGGTGGCTTAACCTATCAATTTAGGGTTCTCATCGTTCTTATTGAGTACCCGCCAGATAAGGGTTACTCACAGGCTGTTCTTACCCGTGGCACGGTATTGACACCCCTCTAGCCGAGGCAGAGAATGGACCCCAGCTTAGTCATAATGGCATACATGGGGAATGCCGGTTAAACACTACTTCCCACAGTTTTAGTTACTGATTTCAGGACTATCAGCGATAGCTACCCAGTCTCAGTAAAGAACTCAGATAGTTCTCAGATTTTAGTATATCAGGATTGTCAGATACAGTCAACTCAGAAATAGAATTGAACTTAGATAGTTTTCTTTATATTTATAGACTGTCAGATACAGTCACTTATGCTATCAATCACAAAAGTTACCAGAACTCATACTATCAGTACTCAGCTTTAGGACTGTCAGACACAGTTAATCAGACCAGTTCTTCATAATTCGAACTATCCAAAACAATCATTTCTTTATCAGTAATGTAGTATCAGTCTCCCAGTATTTAGTAATACAGTATCAGATCCATCATTTATTACTGATTTACATATCAATATCAATAAACTCAGTCTTTCAGAATCTCATTATTAGTACACTCATGTTGTCAGTATTCAGACTGAGTAGTCAGTATCTCCACAAGTTCAGTTATAGTTACGTATGTATGTATGTACTCTCACGTTCATACCAGTCAGTATTTTTCATGCATATAACCCTTTGCATTTAGCCTACCTCACTCATATACTCAATACATTTAGACGTACTAACGCATTTGCGTCATGGTGCTTTCTCTTATGTTACACCATAGGCTTAGAGGCATGAGCTCTAAATCAGCAGTAGATTCCAAGATGAGCAGTCAGAGTTAGCTGTGAGTCATCATCCTTCGAGGACATGATGATTTCATTTCTATGTAGTTGGAGTTAGTTGGGGACATGTCCCATCAACTCCTTATTCAGTTCAGTTAGAGGCTTTCAGACTAGATGTCAGATTAGATGTTCAGACTTCAGTACTTATGTTCCTTTTTAGTATTGTTATACCATATTTTTCAAATATGTATTAGTATTGAATCTTATGGCTTGATAATTCATGTGTCCGCATATTTTATGAGATATTATACAATTTACAGGTACAGATATCAGTCATGGGTTTGCTTGTGGTCCTTCGGGGTCATGAGCATCGTGTAGCATTCCAGTTCAGCGAATGGGGGTGTTACAAACTTGGTATCAGAGCCTAAGGTTAAACAGTGTCTTAGGAAGTCTGAAAGCTACATCAGGTAGAGTCTAGTACATGAGCGTGTTGTGCACCACACTTATGTGCAAGAGGCTATGAGATATTTTAGGAACAGTTTCCCTTCTTTCATGTCTTAAGATCATGCTATGGCAAGTTTCTCTAAGGAACCTATGTAGATTCATATCATGCACCCCTCATGTTTACTTTACCTTACTTTTAAGGTAACAAAAACAGTAAAGTTCAAAGTCTTAAAGATAGGGATTTCTCAGACAGTCCCTACAGTCAGTTATGGGATTAGCCACAGACTCAAATAGTATCCTATTAGTTCATTATTATTCCAAGGTTGTACAGATTTTATTCATGATCATGAGAACTCATTCTTGAACCCAAAATTTTAGCAGTAGTAGAGTTGGGGTAGTATTATTCTATTTGATCAGATTATGTATTCATGGGGATTAGATCAGTAGGCTTGAACAGTACGAGCTAAAAAATTAAGTTTATTGACTCAAAATTAAGCATGAGGTGTGAATGTAGGTATGTGATGGTAGATAAAGTGACCAAGTCAGACTCTCAAAATTCCAGTAGTAGTGCTAGTATGTATAGAAAAGCAGTAAGGGAAGACGATTCCCAACCCATTCTCTTCTCAGTACAAAGATTTGTACTTTAGCTATCACGAAATCCACTCATGTCTTACATACCAACTCTATGGTCACAAACTATAATCATGTACGAATTCAATTTCCAGCATAAGGAGTCCCTTTTACTCCACAGTACGAGTCATGTTTTATGAGAACAATCTATTTTCACACACTTTCCATGGGATTATGTGCGCCTTCAGTTCAAAGTATAAGGGTTTCAGTTCCAACTCCCTCAGTATTACAAATTATGTCCCACGAGTACAAAAACTCTAGACTCAGGTCATGAAGCTCATGACTCATGTATGCATATCATGCTTTCCAGTATACGTAGCTTTCATGACTTATGCTATGCCCCTACAGATCAAATACATTTAGACTACGTTATGTATATTCTCAGTTCAGACCTTATTGGTAAATCCAAACTATTGATATTTTATTCCTCAAGTTTCAGTCATGTGTCAAGTTTAGTTTGTATCTATTCATGTTTTAGGCCTGATTTACTCCTCCAGTTAGCTCTCCTTATGGAACAGTGTAGTGATGAGCAATTGTTTAGATAAGAGAATATTGTTGCATGATTACTTTGCACGAGGGTGTAGTTGTGAAGATAGGCTTGAATGTCATGATAAATGTGCAAGTAAACATCTAGCAAGGGGTTGTATTTAGAAGTTGGGGAAGTACAAAGTTTAAGTGTACATTTAGATCCTTGACTTATGTCAGTCCCCAGCATATTGCCATTAAAAACTCAGTTGCTAACTCAATTATAGTTTCAGTATCCAGTACTCAGTGATCAGTGTTCAGTCCTTGAATTCAGTACTTCTGTACTAGCTATAGGCTTAGTTATAATGTCACTTTCAATTCATTAACCAGATTTGAAACTTAGTTCAGTTCCAAACATACTTGACCATAGCATTCAGGTTGTCAATACTCAGTTATCAGTGTTTCAGTACCCTAGTTTATAGAATACCTCAGAGCCATGTTGTATGCTTGGTCTCGCATTCAAAAATAATACAGACTTCATGAATCCATGCTCAAATACCTTATTCTACTCAGTTAGTCTTTATCTCCTATGCATAAAACTCAAAAAATCTCATCCCAGCTATTCAGACTAAGTACAGTTTAGCATTGCAGATCTAGTATTCAACTATCAGTTATTCAGTTAATCAGATAAGTTAGTGTATTTATACACTCGTGTTTAACTCAGTTCATGTATCATGTCTCAGTTTCAAATCCTAGCTATTCAGTTATGAATCAGTTCCTAGGTGTCTTGTGCATCGCCTTAATTTCCCTTAGTAGCTCATCCAAGTCAGTATTCTTTGAGGGACATAGTGTCCCAAGGGGGAGATACATCATACCCCCAAACTTTCATGACATAAACATGCTGCTGTATTTTCTTTTGATGAATCCATCTTGGAGAAAGGGTACTCATAAGTTAACCCTCAAACTCCAACTTCAGTCGTATGCCATGTTTTCAAGATTTAGTTTAGATCATGATATTCAGTATATCTACCATGTCCCAGACTTAGTTATGTTCTCATGTTTCCGATCATACATATGGAGTAATTAATCTCAAACTTATCGGTATTATCAGTTCAAGGTAATAGTTTTCCTTAAACTTAATCGTTCTCATGTTCATATTTCAGTGCTAAACTTGGTATTCAGATCCATGCTAAGTTTTCAATTCAAACTTGATACCTTTACCATTGCATGTTCATGAGTAAGTTTAGTCATGAATTCACGCATCAGATATGTGTGATCAGCTCATTAGTACTTTCACTCATGCATTCATGTATTATGTTAGTCATATAATAATGGATCAGATATGCATGGATTCATCCTTTCAGTTGTGCATCAGATATGCATTCTCATTTTGAAAAAACTTACTTTATTAGAATCCTCAGTCTTATATTCATGAATCAGCTTCCCATGCATTAGATATGCATGTTCAGTATGTTATGCTCAGCTTTCAGTCATGCCAGTCATCAACCCATGTTTTAGTAATGTATGTCTTGTACGTACTTCATCTTATCATATCTCCCACTTCAGTTAATTTCCATTCGAGGACGAATGTTCCCACGGGGGAGATATTGTAATACCACATATGTTTCTAAGCTAGGAGACGAACCATTTTTCCTACGTATGAAACCTCCTATCCTATGAGTAGAATTTTAGTGCATGACATACAATGAGTATCCTAGTGATAATATAGCTTATGATACATTAAGCATGTTCATATGAGTCACTTAAGGTAATACAAGCTAAGAGTTTTTGAATCCATTAAGTTTTAGTGTTCGATTTTGCAAGGTCATCTTTGAATAAGTATAACTCGATGTTAATGCGGTATTTCTGCGTATTTCTACCCACCAAATTGTAAATAATTGAATTAGATTTCCAACGATACCAATTTATCCTTAATCCAATACCCGATTGAAATGTTATGCCTATTTTCGTGAGAGACAGTAAGGATAGGCGATTGATTAGGCGCCGCCTAAGTCAGTTCCAATAACAAAAACACTCCGTTTTGAGTTATTTTGAGGGTAATTAAGTCTTTTAACACTCCTTACATGTCCATAAACTTAACCCTATGAAATATATAGCTTCTAAACACATTACAACCCTATTAACATCTCAAAGCTCATCATCCAAGAGCACTAAAAGAAAACAACAACTAGGGTTGCATAATTAAGCTTGAAAATCCAATTTCAAGGAAATTCCTCCGTCAATCATCAAGAACCTCCCTTCCAAGGTATGCGTAGTGTTCATCCATAGATTCCTTTCATCCGTGGAGTTCAAGAATCAACCTTTAAAATACAAAAGCTTGGTTGATTTTGGTGATATGATCATACCCATGTTGATGCTTGTTTGTTTTGCTATATAATAGTATCTAATGAAAGTTATGTTGTTAGTTGAAAAACATGATCTTTAGATGGATTGATAGAATTCAAGTATGAAATCCACCTATGCCTTAAAGAATGAATGCAAGGTGTTCGATAAAATGCCTAGTATGTTAGAACTTCATATTTACATGATTCCATGATATCTAAATAACAAGTTCATGTTAGTCATACACTCCAATATGAATTTCTATGCAAATTATGTGTTGTTATTGTTGTGGTATAAAGCATGTATGATAATGGAGATATAAATTATGTACACAAAATATATGCATGCTTTCCCTACCATGTTTGAGATGTTGAATAAATACATGAAGTATAATATCCCCAAATCATTACAATATGAACTAAACGTTACATGTTGCTGTTCCCTTACGCTTGAATGGTTTCCATGCGATTTCTATGAATAGTATATGTTGTCGGAATACCCATGATATTAGAATATGAGATTTATGGCTTGATTATAAGCATTCCTATTCATGATAGATATTATGATGACCATGTACTTCATAAAATCCCCCACTCATGTATTATGGATTTTTATTGATGGTCGTGTACTTAAGAAATTCAAGTTGTATCAGTTTCCTTCCATCGAGTCCTGGGGGTACTTGTACTCGAAAAATATTATTGTATGCCTAGAGCCATGTCATGTTTTCACGATACTCTCAGTCAAGCCATGATCTATAGAATTCAGTTAGTCATGTGACTCAGGAAAATTTAGAAATCTCAGTAATCTCAGTAGTCCAGTAATCTCAGTAATCTCAGTGCTCATTAACCTCAGCAACCTCAGTATTCACATTCAATCTCAGTAACTTCAGTACTCTCAACCAGTCCTTTGAACTCATTACATTCCGTCAGTCATTGGAATCCAGTAAACTTAGTTTAGCTCTGCTAAATAATACCACTAGTATTAGTCCAGTCAATCAGTATCAGTTCAGTTATTCAGTTTAGCTTAGTTATTCAGTTTAGTGTCCTTCAAATAGGAGTAGAAGTTAGCACCGAGTGAACCCAAGGATGGGAACTCACCCGCCAGTTCAGGGTGTGATTCTTAGTAGTCATTCTTATGTTCCAGAACTACGTAACCAGCGTAGGTTGAGACATCTTAACCCTTTAGATTAGGGTTGATGAGGTGGCTTACCCCATCAGTTTAGGGTTCCCACCATTCTCATTGAGTACCCGCTAGATAAGGGTCACTCACAGGCTATCCTTACCCGTGGCACATTATTGACACCCCTCCAGTCGGGGCAGATATTGGACCCCAGCTTAGCCATAACAGTATACATGGGGCATGTAGGTTAAACACTACTTCCCACAGTTTCAGTTATAGATTTCAGGACTGTCAGCTATAGCTACCCAGTCTCAGTAAAGAACTCACATAGTTCTTCAAATTTCAGTATATCAAGACTGTCAGATACAGTAAACTCAGAAATAGAATTGAACTCAGATAGTTTCCTTCAGATTTAAGGACTATCAGATACAGTTACTTATGCTATCAATAAAAAAAGTTATCAAAACTTATGTTATCAGTACTTAGCTTTGGGACTGTAAAATACAGTCAATCAGACTAATTCTTCATAATTTAAACTGTCAGAAACAATCATTCCTTTATCAGTAATATAGTATCAGTCTCCTAGTATTTAGTAATACAATATTAGATCCATCATTTATTAGTGATTTACATATCAATATCAGGAAACTCAGTCTTTCAGAATCTCATTATTAGTACACTCATGTTGTTAGTATTTACACTCAGTATTCAGCATCTCCACGAGTTCAGTTACAGTTACGTATGTATGTATGTACTCTTACGTTCATACTAGTCAGTATTTTTCATGTATATAACCCTTTGCATTTAGCCTACCTCACTTGTATACTCAGTACATTCAGACGTACTGACACATTTGTGCTATGGTGCTCTTATGTTACACCATAGGTTCAGAGGCTTGAGCTCCAAATCAGCAGTAGATTCAAGGATCAGCATTCAGAGTTAGACGTGAGTCCTCATCCTTCGATGACATGATGATTTCATTTCTATTTCAGTTTTCACTTTATTTCAGTAGTTGGAGTTAGTTGGGGATATGTCCCATCAACTCCTTATTCAGTTCAGTTAGAGGCTTTCGGACTAGATGTCAAAGTAGATGTTAAAACTTCAGTATTTATGTTCCTTTATGGTATTGTTATACAATATTTTTCAAATATGTATTATTATTGAACCTTATGGCCTTACAGTTCATGTTTCCATATATTTTATGAGATATTATGTAGTTTATAGGTACAGATATTAGTCATGGGTTAGCTTGTGGTCCTTCGGGGTCATGAGCACTGTGTAGCATTCCATTTCAGGAAATCGGGGTGTTACAAAATCATCTCCACATTAGTTATAATTTCAAGATAAGCCAAAAATCCCAAAAAAGGTTAAATATATAAACCATGTTTCCAATTCTAAAACCATATCCTAGACCTAGCATTATATCATACTCACTCTATGAATTAGTTCAATCTTGGGAGAAGGCAATAGCATTCTAAAAGTTCAATAAGTATTTCACCTTACGGGTCAAAAACCCTCATCTAATACCCAAACTCCAATAATCATGACTAGGTCACTTTACCCATAATTAATCTTAACATTCACATTAATATGTAATATATAACGTGTATCATCTTGCGAAGAAAAGCAGATAAAAGCCTACCTTAAGGCTGAACTGCAAAACCTTTCATCATCCACCAAACGTCCATATTTACTTAATAATCCTAAAATTCCATATCACTATAAAAATAATAATCTACTCATCAATACAAGAATGAAAATACCTATATTGCACCATTGTGCTTCAACTCTAAAAAAGACACCAAAAACCCCAAGTGGGTCCCATTTACAAAAATAACATTTCTGAGGTCAAACCAATGTTCACAAATGAGCAAGGAATCATAACCTTCAAGAAATAGGTGTAAACTAAGCTAATTTAGGGCTAAAATCAAGCTCTCAAGCTATTTGGGTTCTTGGGTCAAGAACCAAGAATTTCACCAAGAAAGGGATGAAATCTTACCTTAAATCTAAAGATATTAATGATAATAGATGTTAATTTCTACATCTTATTTTGATGATGATTAGCTGATGACATGGGATCAGGTCCTTGGGTCTTCATGGAAATATACAGCTATAAAAAGGCTTGCATAGTTTTGTTGTCTAGTGTAACAAACTGCACAGGTAAGATGTGGACTAGTCAGGAGTCTTGGCCTAATCAGATTTCTACCCTAATCATTATTTCACTATAAAAGAAAAAGAATTTTTCTCAATTTATGAGTTTTCACAATTTGATAATTCAATAGTGAAATAGGCAAAAAATCAACCTTACAATATTGCTAAAGTTTTTGATTTCTTTATGTACTGAAAGAGTGAGTGTTCTTGAGTATAATCATGATTTGTAACTAAATTACTTGCCTTATAATAGTAATGTTTTATTTGATTTCTTAAGAGTTCTTAGGTAGAGTTACCTGAGATCAATATTGGTTAGAGTTAATCAGTGTTTAGGTGTGTTTTTGGTAGAGTTGTCAAGTTAGGTTTTTAATAGATTATTTCGAACTGGTGGAGCTTAGATTTATGTTCATTGGTGTCTGTAATGAAGATTTTGATTATAGTGGATTGTTGAGGTGCTTGTGAGGGCAAGCTGTGGGTTTTCTTTCCTTGAGCAAGGAGGTTTTCACGTTAAATCACTATGTTCTTTACTTTCCTACAAGGTTTTAGTTTTTTCAGTGCTTAACTATTTTATTTCGTCTGGCTGACTCTAAGGGACCTGGCTGCTCACAGTGTGGTGCAACCCACCCATGTTCCAATAATTGGTATCAGAGCTAGAACACTCTAAAAGGTTAACACCTAGAGTAATTTGGTTATTACGACTGCTCCACCTATTCTGGAAGAAGGGAAATCTACCACTAGACCACTAAGATTTATCGGTATTTCTATGGGTGGTGCAAAACAAGTATGTATGACTTCATTATAGCCGATGACAATGATCTGATGTATGTAATTCTTGATGGTCCTTATGTGCCTGTAAGAGAGGTCAAGGAAGAAGACATAACTAGAATGGTTGTAAAAAGCATGAGAGAGTATGATGATAAAGATAGATGAAAAGATTAGAATAATTATAAAGATAAGAAACTGCAAGTTTGTGGCATAGGGCATGTGAAAATGCTAAAGAAATCGGGGATTGTTTGAAAACTATTCATGAAGGAACTACTGATGAGAAAGATTAAAAAGTTGATATGCCGACTACTCAATATGAAACCTTCACTATGAAAGAAGGAGAAACTATACAAGAGATGTATACAAGATTCAATTCAATCACCAATGAGTTGCATTGCTTAGGAGAAGTAATTCCTTTATAGAAATAGGTGAGAAAAATTTAGGGGGTTCTGCCTAAAACCTTGGAAATCAATATGGATGCTATCACTAAGGTAAGGAACCTAAAAAATCTCATTATAGATGATCTTCTTGGTAATCTGAATACACATGAACTCAAGAAGTAGCAAGGAAAAGAGAAGAAGGAAGTAAAAAGAGAAAAATCTCTGGCATTGAAGGATTCTAAGTCAGATTTAAGTGAAGAAGACATTGATGTTGCCTATTTGGAAAAAATAATTGTTAGATTAATGATGAAAAGTGGTCAGTTTTAAAGTAAAGAAAGCAACAACAAAAAGAGAGGCTCTATTGAAGTTTTTCACAAATGTTGAAGTCAAAAACATTTCATCAAGGACTTTCCAATGCACAAAATGGATTAATAGAAATACCTCAAGGCTAGAGGTGACAATGGTAAGGGAAGGGACTAGGTCCCTGTAAAATCAAGAGAAAGGCTGCAACTAATTTTGTAGTTAAGCAGGCCTTATTTGTCTAGGGGGATTATTTCATTGAATTTAAAGAAGGTGCAAAGCATGAAGATGTTTCTATGCTGGATGTGGAGAGTGATAAAGTGACTTTTTACTCCTTTTTGATCTCATAGAAAAAACTGAAGATGAGGAAGAAAATGAGGCAATCCTCTTTGACATTAGAGAAAACTTAGAAAACTACTCTGCTAGAAAGATAAATTTTTTTGCTAATGTATTGATTGATTCTATGTGTGAACTGACTGCTGAGAAAAATTCTAAAAGAGAAGACAGAGAATCAGGAGCTTGAACTAATTACTTTAACTCTCCAGATATCAAAAACTTAGGAACAAGTTACTAAGATAAAATCTAAAAATTAGAGTTTAGTGGGCCAACTGGAGAAAGTAGGTAATATTGATGATAAAGAGAAAAGAGTACTCTAGAATATAAAGTAGAAGATCAGGATTTTGAATTTATTTCTTTAACTCTCCAAATATCTGAAATCGAGGAACAAGTTTGATGTTGAGTGTATTTATGCACTTTAGTGTTGCTACCCTAGCTTATTTAGATTTATTTAAAGGACAATTCATGTGATTTATGTGTTAATAATTATACAAATGAGCACATAAATGTTTAAGTATGTGATTAAAATGTTTAAAGGTGTTTTCAAACAAGTTTGGATTTAAATTGATCATTTAGAGTTTTGACATGAAAACTAGTGTTACTAGCTTGAGTTAGGCGTTGTTCTTGTTGGTCTCAATGGATTCTATCATGTATGATGAGTTCATTATGGTTTGAATGTGTAATATTGTGTGTAACAACTTGTTTATGACGTTTAAACTACAATTAAATCAAGTCAAGAGTCAAAACTAAGTTCAAGATTGAAATGAGCAAAACCAACTCTTAGCATGAGTTTCTAGTTAGTCATTGGTTATGTTTGGTTGTTTTGATCTCTAATTCATGGTTTTTAATGTTATAGGATGATTGATGATTTTATAAAGATGATATTTTAATGATACACAAGTGGAAAATCACCACAAAGCTTAGGACAGAATGAGAAAGGCTTGAGATAAGGTTAGACGCAAGTGGACAATTCCAGTGTCCCAGGAAATATAGGGGCATAGCCCCCTTCAATCCATAGGAATAAGGCCTGCGGCGGCTACTTTAGACCAGTTTACTAAGGCCCGCAACACCCCCTCCATGCTGGTGGGATAGATCCCGCGACGCCTGGCTAATTCCCATACAGCCTAACCTTGCCTACTATATATATAACACTTTGAATCAAGTATTCATTAATTAGGAATACGATTATGTCTATTAGTGGCTAAACACCCCTTTTCCGTGGTTTAGGAAAAAAACATGTTTTCCTTTTGAATTGAGTTTGTTTTGATTGCTTATCATATTTGTTTATTTGTTTATCCTTTTTTATTAACTATTTTAAGTTTTTCTACCCTTAGAATACATATATTGTCAACATGATCTCAGGAGGGGGAATACAAAGATAGAACGTGGGGATAATTAGAGTGAGGTTCTTATTCTTTTATAAAATAAGGAATTTGAATTAGCATTTAGGATAGGAATATACCTAGAATCATTACTTGTTTCACATGTAGGATCATATGTAGGATTACATCTAAATGCATCTAAACTGATTATTATATCTCCTCTCAATGATGTAGTTGTAATATCTAGTTAGGTAGAAGGTTAGAGTTTAGGAGACCATAATCATACAATGAACCATAAGAATCTGTAACCAATATAAGAAATCTAACGAATGAAGTTCAGTAGCGTAGAATGATTGTTTGTAGTGCATTAACCCTCGGCTATCAGCCATTGATTGTCTAACGTCTTTATTGTTATGCACTGTTTACTTTACTTTTAGTTTATAATCCTCAAACTCTTTTGGTTACTTTTGCACTAATTTAATCTTAATAGTTAAACTAAAATTTTATAGTTGCTTAACACTTATCTCTCAGGGATCGATACTTGGATTGAAAAAAGGCCACTCTATTACATGGTGAGATCACCTACACTTACGTATGCCCTTGGGCGCAATAAGTTTTTGGTGCCATTGCCGAGGACTTGTAAATTAGCAACTATTTTTGTTTTAGTTTTGCATTTTAGATTTCTTTGGTTCTTTAATCTTAGTCTTGGGATTAAATTCGCAAGAAATAGGTTTGCATACTAGTAAGCTGGCAAGGGAAAGGGAGTTGGTTGAACCAAGCCCCGAACCTGATCAACGCAACCATAAATAGAGGATAGAAGCAACCCTTGTCTACTGGATACTGCAAATTCATAAGGAATAAGAAAATATTGCTCTCACAGATGAATAACAACCATCCCATAGGATAATTCGAGAAGTGGAAATCCCACTTCAGATAAATTAGACCTCCCCTTTTCAGAAACCGGCTGTTGGAGTCAACTTTGAGTTCAAAACAGAACATGGTGCAAATTTTAATTAGTAGTGGAAAGTTTATAGGGCTTTCACATGAAGATCCAAAATTCCACCTGCAGAACATTTTTGAGATCAGTGACACATTCATCCCTATGAGTGTGTCAACTGATTATGTTAGGCTGACACTATTCCTCTTTTCACTATTGGGGAAGCAAAGAAATGGTTGAATGCTGAGACGATAAGTTCAATCACAATATGGGATGACTTAGACTAGAAATTCCTCATATGATTCTTTCCATATGGAAAGAATGCAAGATTACATAGTGAGATTGTATGCTTCAAACAGAGCCAGATGAGAATATATATCATGTTTGGGAGTTGTTCAAAGCTCTTCTTTGGGACTATCCACATCATCAATTGTACAATGAGGTATTACCTCACACTTTTGTTGAGGCACTAGACCATAACACAGATTTTGCTAGATTCAGCTGTAGGTGGTCATGCTTTGGAGTTGATGTATGATGGCCTACATACTTTGTTAAACCAGATTGCTCAAGGGAATCATGAGTGGCACTCTGACATACAAAATGCTATAAAAAAGGTTACAGATGTGCTGGAGATAAACCATTTTAGTACCTCATAAGCTTAACTTGTTGCTCTACAAAATCAGATAAGCAATATGAAGTTGGGGGTTACACAACCTATAGCTAAAGTTAATACAATTCAATAGACTGCAAGGTGTGTGGTTTGGGGAAACAATGGTCATTCTATAGATATGTGTTGTAAATCCTGAGTCCGTGGTGTTCATGGGACATGCTCAAATGTGGTAATGCCTATAATCAAAAGTGGTAGACTCAGGGACTAAATACCTCATAGAACAACCAGTAGTGGTTTTAGCAGCTATAGAGTCAAAGGAATCAAACTACAAGGAATATGGAAGAGATGCTGAAGCAAATTATAGATTCTCAAGCATAGTTGGTAGAAAATATAAAGAGCCAGCAACCAGCTTCAAGGATCTTGGATTTGCAAATTGGTTAGATTATGTAGTCACAAAATACCAAGCCTCAAGGTGGTTTACCAAGTGATACTAAAAATCCTAAAAAAGTAATGGCAATCACTTTGGGGAGTGGTAAAGAGCTTGATGTAGAACCTCCAAAGAAAACTAAAGAGGTAGATGCAGAGTTGATTCCCCTAAATATATCTGATGAAGTTGCTAAAAATGCATGGAAGTCTAAGTACTCGAAAGAAAAAGTTGCTGAATAAGTGAAAGAGACACCACCACCACCTTTCCACATAGGCTTATTAAAGCAATGGAGGAATTATTTAAGAAGTTTTTTGACACTTTCAAAGAGCTGCACATTAACTTACCTCTTTTAGAAGTTTTGCAAGAAATGCCCAAGTACACTTATTACTTGAAGGATGTGGTGACTAAAAAAGTTAAGCTGCAGGATATGGCTACAATAACACTCACTAAGGAGTGCAGTTCTATGGTGATGTAGTAGATGCTAAAAAATCTCAAATATCCTGGGATTTTTACTTTCCCCATTCTAATAGGCAGCAAAGAGGTGGTCTACTGTAATACCCCATACTTTTCATAGCTTGAAAAGTTTTCTAAGAATGTTAGAAACTTTCTTTGAAAGATGAATCCACTTTTTGTACACATGAAATTTCAATATTTTTACTTTTTATCATGTGGGAAATCGAACAAGCTTTCCATTGATACCAAATTCGCCCAAATCGGACACCCGGGAGAAGAGTTAGAGCCTTTTTAGTGTGATAATGTATCACTCGAGCCTTCAGCGCATCGCAGAGATAGCTCAAATGGCAATTGTCAATTTCTAGCATTGCTCCGTGATAGTGGCGCTTCACACCAAACATCCAGGTCACAGAGGATGAAAATTGGCGCTATAGTGGCGCATCGCACCAAAGATGAAAATTGGGTAATTTTCTCAAAAATTAAAGACGTGTTTTAGGGTTAAAAAGGTCATTTTCCTACACCTATTTAAACCTAATAATATGTGATTTAGCCATTATTCACCCAAAATATACTAGTTTCTCTCAAGTTTCTCTCAATAACAAGCTAGGGTTTCTATTGGGGATTCAAATTCAAGAAGGTTTCACTGTCAATCTTCATGAAATCATGAACTAAGGCATGTATAGTGTTCATTCATGGACTCTTTCATCCATGAAGTCCAAGAATCTCTTTACAAATTCTCATGTATGGATTTTTTTATGAATTCCATGTTGGGTTTGTGTTGCTCATGTTGATAATGACCAATTGAGTTTTAATCCATGTTTAGTGATAAATTTCATGTGGAATTGACTAGTAAAGAAGTAGATTCATGTAAACCTAGGATTAAAACCCTTGGATGATGAAATTAGAGATGAATAATGATAATTAATTATTGTATAATGTCGTCTAAATATAATATGCCTACCATGTGTAAGATTAAATGCCTAGATAGAGGAACAATGCCCAACTAGTATGATATCATGAAATACCCATGTATGTACAAGCTTATGCATATCACATGTTTGATGAAGTGCTTCAATAAATGAATTATGAATTGTGTTGTTGGTCATGTGTTCAAGTAAGTCATGCTATGTCAGTTTCTTCTCATCGAGTCCTGGGGGTACTTATACCTGAATATTTAGCTGTGTGCCTAGAGACATGTCGTGTTTTCACGATCTTCTCAGTCAAGGTATGATCTATAGAACTCAGTCAGTTATGTGACTTAGGAAATCTAAAAAATGTTAATAATTTTAGTAGCTCAATAATCTCAGTAACCTCAGTATTCCCAGTCAATCTCAGTAACTTCAATATTCTCAGTCAGTCCTCAGAACTAAGTACATTTTATCAGTCAATAGAACTCAATAAATCCGATTTAGCTTTGTTAGATAATACCACTAGTATTAGTTCAGTTTAGTTAATCAGCTTAGTTAAGTTAATCAGTTTAGTGTCTTTCAGATGAGAGTAGGATTCAGCATCGAGTGAGCCTAAGGATGGGGACTCACCCGCTAGATAGGACTGAGATCCCTAGAAGCAATCCCTAAGCGGCAGAACTACGTAGCCAATGTAGGTATGAGATGTCACTCATTAGATAGGACTAACATACTAAGGGATCACCTGCTAGAGCATTTAAATGTATAGGACTGATCCCGGGGGTCACCCGCTAGATTAGGACTAACTCCATAGCAGTTGTCTTTACCAGTGGTATGATACTAACACCCTTCTAATTGGGGTTATAGGTTGGACCCTAGTTAGCTTAGTATGGGGCATGTCAGTTATATAAATACATCCTATAATTTTAGTTATAGAATCAGGACTGTCAGATATAGTCAATTCAGCTCAGTAGTATAGATTTAGGACTGTCAGATAAAGTTAATCCTTATCATTATAAAGATACCCCAGGATCACCCACCAGACAAGATTGATCTCAACTATGGTTAATCAGTAACGATATCATCAGATTTAGAGATCACCCATTAGATAGGACTGATCTCAGATTCAGTTATTCAGATACAGTATAGAACTCAGCTAGTGCCATCAGATTTAGGACTGTCAGATACAGTCACTCTTGTTATCGGTTATATCCATTATCAGAACTTATGTTATTAATATTCAACTTTAGAATTGTTAAATACAGTCAACCAGACCAGTTTTTCATAATCAGAACTGTCAAATATAGTCATTCATATATCAGTAAGATAGTATCAGTCCCTCAGTATTTAGTAGTATAGTATAAGTTTCTCACTCATTAGTGAATTAGATGTAAATATTAGTAGACTCAGTAGTAGAACTCAGTATCCAGTCCTATCATGATCTCAGTTACAATTATGTATGCATGCATGTATTCTTACGTTCATGTTAGTCAGTCAGTTAGTATTGTTTATGTATATGAACCTATTGCATTCAGCCTACCTCACTTGCATACCAGTATATTCAAAGTACTAACGCATTTGCACTATGGTGTCTTATAACATAGGTTTAGAAGCACGAGCTCCACAGAAGTAATAGCATCCCAGTTCAGCGATCAGAGTTAGCAGTGAGTCCTCATACTTTGAGGACATGATGATCATATTACTATTTCAGTTTTTAATTTATTTTAGTAGTTGGAGTTAGTTGGGGACATGTCCCATCAACTTCTTATTCAGACAGTTTAGAGGCTTTCAGACTATAGTATGTTCAGATAATTATCTCAATTGTTTAGGTATTATTATACCATATGTTCAGTTATGTACTAGTATTAAACTTTATGGTCTTTCAGTTCATGTTTACACATTTATGATATTATTACTATTACTTAGTACTCAATTTATAGATATTAGTCATGGGTTAGCTTATGGTCTTTTGGGCTCATGGGCACCGTGTAACATTTCGGGTTCCAAATTTGGGGCATTACATTTACACACTGAGTGATTTAGGGGTATGTATCAACTTGATACCCCTCTCCTTATTCAACACTTTGGGCTTAGGAAAGCCGAGACCAATCTCTATAATACTTCAACTAGTAGACCGAACCCTAACCCATCCTAAAGAAATCATTGAGGATGTTCTCATCAAGGTTGGTAAGCTTATTATTTATGATGCTTAAAGTTAAGATTTGTTTGAGGAAGAAAAAATCTTGAAGTGTGGGGTGGTGATGTTGAGTGTATTTATGCACTTTAGTGTTGCTATCCTAGCTTATTTATCTTTTTTTTTGAGGAAAATTCATGTTATTTATGTGTTAATAATGATATAAATGAGCATCTAAGTATTTAAGTATACGATGACAAAGTTTAAAGGTGTTTTTAAACCAGTTTGGGTTCAAATTGATCATTTAGAGTTTGGATGAGAAAACTAGTGTTACTAGCTTGAGCTAGGTGTCGTTCTTGTTGGTATCGATGGATTCTAACATGTATTATGAGTTCCTGATGGTTTGAAAGTGTTATATTTTGTGGAATAACTTTTTTATGATGTTTAAAGTTCAATTGAATAAAGCTAAGAGTCAAAAGTAAGTTCAAGATTGAAGTGAGCAAAACTAGCTCTTAGCTTGAGTTTCTAGTTAGTCATTCATGATGTTTTGTTTTTTGGGATATAATTCATGGTTTTTAATGTTATAGGATGCTTTTTGAGTTCTTATATATGATATTTTGATGATACACAAGTGGAAAATCAAGTGGAAACAACACCACAAGGCTTAGGATGGTAGGAGAAAGGCTTGAGACAAGGTCTACCGCAAGTGAATAATTCCAGTGTGCCAAGGAGATATAAGGTTAGAACCGCCTTCACTTCATGGTACTAAGCCCTGTTGAGCTCCTTTAGATTTGTCTACTAAGTCCCACCGCACCCCCTCCATTCCGATGGGATAGATCCCGCGATGCCTGGACAATTCTTACATGGACAAACCTTGCCTACTATATATATGACACTTTGAACACATTGTAATTACTTTTGATATCTTAGATCCCTAAGGAGGGGATTATACATACTTTAATTAGTTTTTTTTTTCTTTACTTTAGCTTTTTAATAGATTGAATCAGATATTCATTAATTGGAAATACAGTTATGTCTATTAGTGGCTGAATGCCCTCTTTTTTGGGGTTAAGGCCAAGAACATGCTTTCTTTTTCTTTGAATTGAGTTTTTTTAATTTTTTTTTATCATATTTGGTTGATTTTTTATCCCTTTTTAAAACAATTTTAAGGATTCGCGACCCTTAGAATACATGTATTATCGACCTTATGATCTCGAGAGGGGGAATAAGAAGATAGAATATGGGGATGAATAGAGCGAGGTTATGGTTCTTTTAAAAAATAAGGAATTTGAATTAGCATTTAGTATAGGGATATAAATTGAAGATTTGTTTGTTTCATATGTAGGATGACATCTAAATTCTTCTATATAGATTATTACATCCCCGCTTGATGATGTAGTTGAAATGTCCAATTAGGTAGAATTTTAGAGGTCGGGAGACCATAATCATACAATGAACCCTACAAAACAGTAACTAAGATAAGCAATCTAACGAATGAAGTTTAGTAGCGTAGTATGATTTTTTGCAGTTCCTTAACCCTGGGCTTTCATCGATTAATTGTCTAAAGTCTTTACTTTTATGCACTGTTTACTTTACTTTCAGTTTATAATTCTCAAACTCTTTTGGTTACTTTTGTACTAATTTAATCTTAATAGTTAAAAACTTAAATTTGATAGTTTCTTAACACTTTTCTATGAGGGATCGACACTTGGCTTGAAACAAGACCACTATATTACTTGGTGAGACGACGTACAAGGTTCTAAGTTGAAATCTGAAACTCTGAGTTTGGTGAGTCAGCTGGAGAAAGTAGATGATTTATATGGTAAAGGAAAGAAAGAAGCTTCAAAGTTTTAGATTCAGATTGAAGAAAAATTCAAGGATTCTAAAAATCATCTCATGACCGCACTCTAGAAGAATGAGGAGTTAGAAAGAGACCCGGTCCATCTGAGAGAAGAACATAACAAATCTCTACAATGGACCACATATTTACAGATCCTTTCTAATTTAACCAGTCAATGTGTAAGAGATGGTAAGGTCCTTAGGTATTAGATTAAAACTCAATCACTTAGGTGACAAGGCAAGATTGTTCAAGATGTTAGAAACAATTCCCACAAACTTCTATGCACTCATTGTGGAAGAGATGGCCACGTGAAGAAATGCTATAAAAGTTGGATTAGAGCTATAAAGACCAGTGTTTGATATATCCAGTAAGGGAATACTCTTTCTAAGGGTTTCAGACCTTTGAAAAATTTGAAGAAGCTCTCATTACTAATATGGGCCAAAAAGGACTTAATCACACCCTTGTCCTCCTACTGGGAACTCAAACTCAAGTGGGTTACCAAATCTAACAAATGTTTTTTTGCAGGGTGGAGAAAGGGATTGCAGTCAGAACTGGTTCATTGATAGTAGATATTCAAAGTATATAACTAGAAGTTTTGACTATATTATCTCTCTCAAGGCACTTCAAAGTGGAGGTGTATCATGTCAAAATGGTAAAAAGGATAAAAAATTTGTGTTACTAATGGGAAGTAACTTACTTTGTTGTTTAGAATAAAGATGCAAATTAATGGAATATGTAAGTTCCTCTGTTCTGAACTAGTCGATTTCAAGGAACCTTGGCAAGCCAAAGCTAAAACTTTGAGTCAACAAGGTTTGTAGTGCATGCATTAAGGAAAAACAAACCAAGTCTTCCATTAAGATTGAAAAGCAGTTGAGTTCTTCTAGATCCCTTAGGATGGTGCATATGGATCTATGTGGACCTGTCATAGTCCAAAGTGGAGGAGTAAAGAAGTATGTTCTTGTGACTATGGATGACTGCTCTAGGTTCACCTAGTCTATGATCTTGGGAACCAAGAATGAAATTTTTGAGTCTCTGGTTAGTTTTACTTGCATCTTAAATGAATCTGCTCTTATGCGATGTAACTCATCAAGCTAAACATACAAACTTTTCAACAAAAGGAACTTTATGTGTTGAAGAAAGTATGTATGTGATCTTTGATGAGTCAGGAAAACTGGTGAATCCAACTGATGAGGAAGATTATGACATTGAATAACTTAATTTTTATTGAGAGAGATGATACTGCTGAAGATAATGGGCAAAGTACTTAATGATATAGATGAAAGTGATGGTGATCAATATCTCTATTATAAAACCCTACTCCAGCTAAAAGAATATTGAGTAGTATCCAATTAAATTCATCTGGAACCTGGTCCCTACTAAACGTGTCTAAGAAGGTCAAACTAGAGAGACAAATGCTCCCATACTATTGACATTCTAACCTCATATTTTGGAGGCTGGAGCCTAAACCAGAGCTTAAGTCAAAAATCTGATCATTTTCTCAGCATTCCTATCCTAAAAGTGAGCTAAAAAAATATTTAAAAAGTTCTTCAAAATGTTGACCAGTTCAATGCAATGCAAAAGGAATCTTTGAAATTTAAAGAATGTTAAGTTTGGGACCTGGTCCCTGGACCCATTTTCAGAAAAATATCTGGAAGAAAGTGTTGTACTAAAACTAACAAGTTAAAGCTAGAATTAATCATATCAACCTGACCAACTAATTAAATCAGTTTCACTTCCTAAATTTGGCTATGATTAGGAGACAGGTATCCTTGGTAAGATAAGTACATATTGGTCTAACTTAGTACTATACGCTTCCAGGTATACATCAATCGGAACATCTTTGGAAGAGGACAATTGTGACTTATAAAAATTAAGGATTCTCTTAAGAAACAGAGAGAGTTGGTCCCATCTCTCAAGGTTAGTACCAAAATAATGTGCTTTAATAATTATGAAATTCTTTCTAAAAAGACATACGTCTTGTCTTATCTAAGAAAAAGCCATCATTTCATAAGTAATGTAAAGATTCGCCCAATTAAAGTCAGATGCATCATTTCAGAAAGACACACTTTCAGTTACAATGGTCACCTCACTAAATCACCAAACCAAATATATTTTCTTCTATTCTCTTCAAAAAGTTATCTCAATTCATCCTTTGCAATTGTCCTTTATCTTTGAATTAAATTGGTCCTTTACTATTTTACTCATAAATCTTGAATGGCAAACACTACCTCTTTGTCAACCCCTGTAAAAGATATTGAAGTTGATAAAGCTCCTGAAAGGCAATCAAAATAATCCCAAATTGAGCCTTCTGATCTCTTAACACCCAAAACCATATAATACTTCTCCTTAAGTCCTTGACAAGAATATATGTCAAATCTTCCTACTGAGTCCTCTTCATAAAATCTATAACCTCTAACTGAGTGTCTCCATGTTGAAACATCCTCAACTATCAAAAATTTTGTTGAATTAACCTTAATAGAGGATCCAACTCAAGGGTTTGGTTCACCGATTGAATAGAAAACTTCTCAATCCAAAATTCCTTGTTCTCCAAAAGAATTCAAATTTCCTAAAAACTCTTAAATCCTTGTTTCTTTTGTGGAACCAGAAAATACCAAATTCCCAAAACTACTCAAGTATGTGGTTCCCCTACTCCCTCTGATTCAAACTCTATTTTTGCTTAATTATATGATAAAGAAATACCTATACAGAAGTTTGATCTTTCCAGCAATGTGGACTGGGTAGCTAAGAATTTTCTTCTATTTGTATATGATCCTAAGGAAAGTTCAGTTAATACTGAAGAGCAAACAATAGGTAAAAAGGATGATATGACTAAGGATAAAGAGATTGTACTACCTATAAATGAGGAGGATTAGAAGGATAGGAATGAACCACCTTTGAGGTGGCGTGTGAAATAAGAAAGAGGCATTAAAGTCAAGGAGAAAGTGATCGATTCTAGTGTAAAAGTTGCTAGATCTTATTCTACTTGGGGATTTTAAAGAAGTTGTTAGCCTATGCTATGAAGGCTAGCAAGTCATCTATTACTAAGAGAAGAAGACTCAAGAAAGTTGATGTAGTAGAGGATGAGAATATTGAAGTTATAGAGGTGAGAACATTGATGTTGATGTTGCTGCAGCAACAAAGAAAAAAAGAAAAGATCATGTGTCAGGAAGAACTAGGTCCTCCCTTTCAAATTCTAGTAGCCCTTTAGGTTTGAGGAAGAGCCATATTGCTGTGTAAAATAAAAAAGTCTCTGAAGGAACTAGTCCCAAGAAGACAAAATATTTTGAAAATAAGGAGCCTAGAAGTAATTTCAAAAGAAAAAGAAAAGAGAGAAATAAAGATTTGGTCTAGAGAGCAAAAGAATGAATTTTGAAAGCACATAAAGTTTGTTTGGGGGAGTATTTGATCCTAGAATTTATGAGAATCTAGGCATGGTTGAATTGGTGGAATATGTCAAACAGCAAGGATGGTTACACCTCTTGGAGGAACCAGCTCCCATGTTTGTTGAAGAGGAAATGAGAGAAATTATTATATAATAGAGTTCTCGGATGATGGGTTAAGCTTGACTACCAAAGTACAAGGAAAACTAATCAAAATAGGTTAAGAGTCCTTAGGGAAAATCCTAGATGTGCCTATTACTGGGGTGAGGAACTTAGTAAAGGAACAAGCCTTAACTGAGTTCAAGATGAATGCTTCTAAGGTAGGAGGAACATCAATAGCTGGTGTGAGAAAGAAATTTCTCACAAGTGAGTTCCAAATAGTGTATGAATTTGTCAAGAAGGTCCTGTTTCATTAGTTATAGAAAAAGACCATTGCATCTGCTGTTGAACTATTTCTAATAGAATGTTTAAGTAAGTTTAAGCTGTTAAGTTTGCTTGCTCTTATGATAGAGTACATGAATAAAGTGGTTGTTGATAAGGAAGAAAGACATGGGATGTCGTATAGGTACTTTTTTAATAAAGTATTTGATCACTTTGGAGTCATTGGGAGTAAATGGACTCCAAGAAAAGTAAAATAGAAATTTAGTCTGACAGCATTGGTGGAAAATAAAAGCATTGAAGGAAAGGTAGGAACTGTGTCCCAAGTGTCAGAGCTATTGCCTACTCAGAAGAATTTAAGCAAATAAAGGGAGGAGTTAAGGATTAAGTTGGATGCAAATGATACTGATATAGTGCATTTAAAGATGCAAAATCAAAAGATATCCTCAAAAGGACCTGGTCCCACGGAAGAACTTGTAGCTAAAAATGTTGAGCTCCAGATCAAGGTTGCAGAACTCACTCAAGAGGTTCATGGTCTAAATGCTGAAGTTAAAGACCTCACTAAACAATTGCTAAATACTCATCCTGTAGAGAGTTCTAGAATGGAGGTGTTGCTAAAATCCTTCTCCCCTAAGTCCTCCCCTACCTAAGTCGTGTCATCCCTATATCACTTTATCATCTCTATGTGTTAGTTTTTAGTCCTTATTCCTAGTGTGGCTTTTGATAAATCAAAGTTCTTTTTTTATTTTAATATGATGTAATGGTACTGATATCTCTTAACAATCAACGAATCCTTTTTTTTCGTGTTTCATCTGTCGCTTCTTTACATTTGAAGTTGTTCTTCATATTAGTGTTGCCCCACTGTCCATGAGTTAACTATCTTTTGCTTATTTTTATTCTTGGTTTACTATTACCACTTTTCAGTAATGCAAAAATAAGGAATCCTGAACTTATATGGTAGTGTCCAGGTGTGTAGCATGACATGATATGTTAGGGACTGGGACCAAGCAAGTGCATATATATTGAATGGTTGAATGCACGAAGGTGATAGGTAATATGTGCTAAATGCAATGATGGTGAAGTAATGATAGAAGATTGACAGGGAAAGAATGATAAATTGAACATTGATGAATGAAAGTATATTGACAGGGGGAATATTGAAATACAGTGAATGAATTTTGATGTCAACTGACAACAAAGCACCATGTACCTAAGTTAATATATTGATAAAGGGAATATGATGCATAATTTCTATACTGGGTGAATGACTTTGATGCTCAAGTTCTGTGGTTTGTCATCATAAAAAAAGGCAAAAATTTCTATATTTGGTTTTGATGATGATAAGCTCATAACAATGGACCAGGTCCCTGGGTTTTCATCGAAATATACTGCTGTCACAAGGCATGCACAGTTTTGTCATCTAGTGTACCAATTTCATATTATCATACTAGTATGGCACTTTTCCTTCACATAGGCATTTAATCAAACATATGGGGAGCATGCTTTGGTTATACCATTATCAACACATATAATAATCATGGATATATAAACCAACCTATAAATTGAAGGGTTTATCATGAATATCGCATAAATCATCACATATTGGAGTCAATTCTTGTAAATAAATAGTTTATGACATGGAACAAAACCAACGAACAACATGAACATCAATTTTCAATTCAATGAAATCATGAACATTCATAAATATACAAATCTTGGATTTTGTAAAGGGATTTTTGAGCTTCATGGGTGAAAGAGACTCATGAATCAACACACGGCATACCTTAGAATGTAACTCCGTAAAGATCCTTGGAGAGATTCTTGATCCTTGCCCTTAAATTTTTAAGATTAGGGCTTCTTGGCTTTAAGAGTATATGAAGTAATTGGGGGAAAATAGAGTGAATAATGATATCCTTAGGTCATGTAGGGCTAAATTTTGTATTTAAGGCTAAACTAAAATTATGGGAAAAGATCCATTTAACCCTAGATGCGTCTTTTAAATTTTGTGAAAAATTTCTTGACCTGGACCCTTGGCGCGACGTGGTGCTATCTTGCCATGTCACTGAAATTCGACAACTGGGAAATTGGACGATGGCGTGATGCAGGGTCATCATGGAGCTTCACTGGATTTTGATAATTGGGATTTGGGAGCCCTCTACAACGCGGTGAAATCGTGGAGTCTTACTAGAAATTGACAAATGTCATTTTGTCTTATGGCGCGACGCGCCACTGACTGAGATAACGGTGTTTTACAACTGAAACTTTAAATTGTCGTAACTTCTTACCCGATTGTTGGATTTAGGAAAATTTTATATCGATGGAAAGCATATTTAACTTTACACACAAGAAAAACATCATTCAATTTAAAAGATAATACTTGACATTCTTGGGATGAAATTAGTTAAAAAACTTTAGGGTATTGTAGACACTTAATATTATCAATCATGTAAGGTTTAACCTTTAATAAGAAGCATATTTTGTATCAACTATATTTATTTTTCATTCCTCTGAAAGTAGTGGCCATGTGATTAAAAAATGGTTAACAATGAAGATTTTGCATACTCCATTTTTGACATTGTGCACCTCAACTTAGGAAAATCCCCTAAGTTGAGGATGGCTATCATAGGTGTGTGTGATATAAAGTGGGTATGTAGAAAGGTAAAATACAAGAAAAAGTTTGAAGGGCTAGGTGTGGTAGCCAAAGAAAAGAAAAAGAAAAAAAATTCTGAAAAAATGAAAAACAAAGAATAAAAGACAAACCTTAATGTGCTTTAAAATAAAAAGGGAGAAATAAAGGTAGAAATAAAGTGAAAAATGGGTTATTAAGTGAGACCCCAAGGTTAGTGTAGTGACAAGAAGGCTTAGTCACTTGATATGTCCATATGTACCATAACAACACCCAAGCCTACATTACAAGCAGAGAAGAGTTCTATTGTGATCCCAACTTGACTGTCTAAATACTAAGATAAAGAAAATAAGGGCAAGCCTCTGTCATTTGATGCATATTGACTGGAACTTGTCTTCTAAGAGTGAGTGTCTCTTGACTGTCCCTGCATTGACATGCATTATTTCATATGAGTGAATGGGACATCTTTGTTGTGAGGGAACATGAGTCATATTTCTAGATTCTTATATGTTTAGGGAGTGTAACTCGTACATATGCATGGTGGTATGTTTCTAATGTAATGCTATACTTTGATCCCATTGTGTCACATTGTTGTACTTCATGTTCATACATATTTGGTTTTTGAAATTAGAGATAGAAAAAGTTCTTGTGATTTGAGCTTTAAGTCTTGATTGACTACCTTTAATGGCTTAGGATCTCCTTGTTATGCGTTATGTTTTAATTTATTTTGTTTTGTGTGTTTTGTTGACTGAGGACATGCAAACTTTTGAAGTTGAGGGTGTTGACGTGATATAAAAATATAGTACTTTCGACACTTAAAGCTATGAAACTATGCAAGTTTCCTAGGTTGTTTTTTTTAAATATGATATGTTTGGGTATGTTTTGTAGGAAACTAGGTTTTGGATGCTAAGTTCGTGAAAAAGGTGAAAATTGGTATTTTTGGCTACTTATTTGACTAATCTTTGGTATTCCTGACACTTTTTATATTGTACGTGACCAAAGCTTGTGATGAAAGTTGAAGATTTGAAGCTTGATTTAAAGTGTTAGAAGACCTAGCACTTACCTATGTCTACATTGGACCACATGTAGCACATATTTTCAGTATGAGAATATGGTAAGAGCTGGAATTGATGATCTAGAGAATCCAGAGAGTGAAAGAGCTAAGAAAAAACTTTTGGCACCTACTTATGTCAACATGTATACCGCATATAGCACATGTGGACCGCATGTTGGCAAAGCATATGTCACAAGTCCAAAATCCAGAGAGCAAGGTTTCAGGAATTTTGGTCTGAGCACATATGGTGGCCACACGCCGCCAGAATCAGGCCATATGTTCCACATGCCCCTTAGGCCAGGCTGCATATGGATACCACATATGATCAACAACTATTTTTTGTCCTTTTTCATTTGGGTGTTGATTTTAGTGTCTCCTTATGTACTATAAATACCCATTTGTGTTTTTAGTAGAAGTTATGCACTCTTGATACTTGCAAACATATTTTGATTTTTATCTTGGAATTCTCTTGTATTGACTTCTGTTGATTAATTGAATTATGGATTTGGATTTTTCTTGTGATCATTGTGATTTCATGTTATGCTTTCCATCATGAATATTATTGATTATTTCACAAGCATGAAAGGCCAAAACCCTTATCTAAGGTTGTGGAAACCCTGGCAGAGTGACAAAGTAGGGGAAGTGCTATTGTAGTTCTGAACCGATACCCATACATGCATTGTATTATATTTACTTTAATAGATATCTTAGCAGTTGTAAGCATTAGTATCCAACCTAGATGATTGATACTTACTCTAAAAGAGCAGTAATGACTAGGAAAATATAATGACAACGGTAATTTGAAGTTTAGTTGTCAATCATGCTACCAAGTATTATCTAAGCAAGATAGTTAGCTTTAAACTAAACACTAGAGATGTAAAAGGTAATAGTTAACTAGGATCAAGATAAGGGTTAGTAAGGAGACATCCTGACACTCAAAAGGTAAAGGGTGAAATCCATCTACTCATTCTTTACCTTTTGAATCTCAGGAAGTCGCATTACTAACCTTTATCTTTATCCCAGTTAACTATTAACTTTTGAGTTACTAGTCATTAGATGACAGCTAACCATCTTACCTTGATAATACGTAGTAATGTGGATCGATAGCTAAACATCAAATTACTGTTGTTATTACCTTTTCCTAGCCACTACTCATCTTTTCAAGAAAGTATCAATAATCTAGGTGGGATCCTAATGTTTGCAACCATTAAGATATCTATTAAAGTAAAGATAATACAATGCATGTATCGATATCGGTTTAGAACAACAATTGCATTTCCCCTACTTTGACAGTCCAATAGGTTTCCATAACCCTAGCTAAGGGTTTTAATCCGCTCGTGCTTATGAAGTATCAATAACACTCATGATGGAAAACATAAGATGAAATCATAATAAGCACAAGTAAAAACCCAAAATCATAACTAAATGAATCAACCAAAATCAATACAAGAATTTCTAAGAACAAAATCAAATCTCAAAATAAAAATATAATTGTTAAAATAAAGAGTGCTTAACTTTGACTAAAAGCACTTAAGGGGTATTTATAGTACCTGAGGAAACCCTAAAATCAAATCCTGGATGAAAAGGGACAAAAGAAGGGTCAATGACCACATGTGGTGTCCACATGCGGCTTGGACTTGGGTGTATGTGTCATATTAGGGCTAAGGATGGGTTCATATGGCCATCTCTCATGCTTAGACCAAAATTCTTGCAACTTTGCTATTAAGATTTTGGACTTCTGACATATGCTTTCCCTATATGCGAACCAGATGTGCTAGATATTTCACTCTTTGGATTCTCTAGATCTTCAATTCCAGTACTTACCTTAGTCTCATAAAGACCATATGTGTTACATGTGGTCCACATATTGATATAGGTAAGTATCAAGCCTTTCAACACTTGTAGCTAAGCTTTAAATATTCAACTTTCATCATATGCATTGTTCACGTACAATATGGAAAGTATCACAAATATCCAAGATTGGTTACATAAGTATCCAAAAACATCATTTTCACTTTTTTCATGAACTTCGCATCCAAAACTAAGTTTTTCTTCAAAACATACCCAAAATCCATCATATCTATCAAAAGTTTTAAGCATCGTAAGTGCTATATTTACATAGCACATTAGGCCTATAGAGAGTTGGAAATTCACCAAGTCCCAGTTGGTGCACCCGCAATCGCGATTGGGCAGTAGACAAAGTGTCGTGATCACAATACACCTTTCATGATTGCAATACCTATATCAATCTAGGTTTTACAATGGTGATCCTGTTCTGCATTCACGATAGTTGGGTATATATATACCTGTATTTTTGCCATTTTCACCATTTTTGAGATTTAGAACTTAGGGTTTCATGATTTTGATTTATTTTCTCCACTTATAAGATTGGGTAAGCTCTGAAACACCTTTTTCATTTAATTTCTTTAATCTATATCATAACATTCTTGTTTTAATATGGATTTGAAAGTTGATATTGGGGATTTTGTCTTGGAAGGCCCAAATTTGTATTTCTTCAATGTAAAAGCCCGATTTCTACCCCTTTTCACTGGAATAAATGTCCTAATCAAATAATTATTAGTTTTTCCTCAACTTAATCTTCAAAACAACTTTAATCCTTGATCTTTAAAATCAATATCAAAGATTTTATCCAATAAATCTTGTAAATGGTTTTTCTTTGATTTGGACCTCTTTTACTTAGGTTTTCAGCTGTAGATTGCTAAGTATATAGTGCTCATATTTTTGAAACAAAGTTACGATTTTGCTCTATATTTTTGATAACCCATTTTGGGGATCCATTTTGACCCTGACTAGAAAATAGGATATATGGGTATCATTGACTTTCTTTTGATGCATAGATTATATATTTTCATGTTTTATTTTATTTCGGGATCGTTTGTGAGGATTCAGGCTTTGGGATTAAAGGCTTTTTATTTCAAATTTTGATATTTGAGGTAGGTTATGGATTAACTTCTTTCAGACTGGGCTGGTTAGTTAATACTTATACAAAATACATGATAAGGGTATGGAGACTAATCATGAAAAAATGGCTATCTTATTTATTTTGCTCATGTGGGGCTTATATGTAATTTTATGTGGTGTTTTCCACATATTATGTGCTATGTATGACTGTGTAGGGTACTATGTGATATTGATAACCTTGTGTACATTATGATAATTGTATTTTATTTGATTAAAAGGTGGGTTATGGTACCAATTGTGTGTTGGGATGTATTCATACTCTATTGTCATATGAATTATGTTGGATTTCATGAAGGGTTGAAAATAATGAGTGGATATTTGGATCACATAATGGTATAGTGGTTGGTTGAGGAAATGCCTATTGTGGTTGGTTGTGGGAATACTCATTGTGGTTGGTTGTGACAATTGCATCCTAATAATCATTCATGAAACAATGGTACCATTTTGTAAAAACTAAGAAATATTGGCACACCTTTTTATGATAGAAAATATGACATCTTATAAAACCCTTCATGGGTACAACGTCTTGTAGCTTTAGCTCCATAGATTCATACAAAAACTATGCAACAGTCTCGGAGGTCGTGCAAAAACCTCATACATTATATCATCATCAGCATCAACATTATCATCATTCTTATTTTGTTTACTTTATTTTGCTTGCGATATGATTGTATATTCTACTTGATGCTCCTGTATATATTGTTCTCTATTGTTTGATTAAATGTGGTATAAGAGTATACTTGTATTGATTCCTTTATGGTGTTATACTGTGTTATATGTGGATATTATAGAATCCTTAGTGGAAGCAGTGTGGGCTATTGTTATGGGACATTTTCTAATCACAAGTAACGTGCCCTTAGTGCATATTTTGTATATTCTATTTTCTACTATGCTCGGTCAGCCTATGATACCTACTAAGTAAAACTGGACTATATTATCCCCTAGTGTGCCCTTTCAATGCAACTTATGGGTTGGGTATGGCCCACGTTGCTTGGTTCAGGCAATTTTAGAGCTCTCAAGGTAGTGGTAAGTTTTTAAGTTTCTGTATATCTTCTACTACATTTCTTTAGCATACTATTTAATTACTTGTATTTCAAAGATATAGTTTATCTTTTTGTGGATACCTCATGTATCTTACTTAGATTTAAGTTGTACTAGATATGTTCTTACACTATTGACATTACATTTTGGGAGTTATGATATTGTTATTGTCTGTGTTTCTTTCCTTAAATATTATACCTATATGGTTCAGCTTCATTCTAGAAGCCTTACCTTAGAACATAAGTACCATTTCTTTTTTATTAGTTTGTGTGATAAGTTTACTTGTCAAGGTTTGCCTCAACAAGTGCCATCAAGACCCACTTCATTTGGGGTCATGACAGCTCTATTAATCTTTTTCTTCTAACTCGTCCTCTACCTCTTTATAAAAAATGCTTCCCAAAAGGGATAACATAAGGAGAAAAGGGGATCATCTAACACCCCTGCCAGTTCAAGAAGACCCTCTTAATGAGTAGTTCTCTTTTATGGAATTTAAGGATGCCTTTACAGTATTAGCCCAACCTATGGCTACTCACAATAACCAGCAAGTTGTTTCCCCAGCCAACCCAACAGTGAATACAGCGGCAACTAAAATTTGAATGAATCCCCCAGTGTTCTTAGGGTCTATTCCTGAGGATAATCCACAGGAGCTCTTAGACAGTGTTGAGAAAATGATAGAGATCATGGGTGTCACTTTGAGTGAGAGTGCTAATTTGTCTACTTATCAACTACCAGCAGTGGATCATATTTAGTTTAAGCAGTAAGAGGAGGATAGAGGTGCCAATACAAGGCCTGTAGAGTGGGATAAGTTTGTTACTGTATTTTTGGATAGTTTCTTCACACTTAATTAAGAGAAGCCAAAGCGCAGGAGTTTATCAACATGAATCTGGGTAGTATGAGTTTGTAGGAGTATTTACTTAAATTTAATCAGTTAGCAAGGTATGCTTTGTCTCTGGTGGTTGATTCTTGGCCCTGGATGAGTAGGTTTATGTTTACTATTTCTGAGGATGTTGTTAAGGAATGTAGGATGACCATGTTTCTTAAGGACATAGATCTTTCTAGATTAATGGTCCATTCTTAATATATTGATGACGAGATAATCAAGGAAAGGGAAAAGGAGAATAAAAATTCCAGAATTGGTCTCTTTGATTTCTCTCAACACGTGTTCGACAATGGGAATCACTTTTAGTTTCGCCAAAAGTCATTTTCTCCAGCCCCATCATCTGCTAGTTCTTCGGTGCCTAAGTTCAAAAAGGGTAATGGAGATAGAGCGCCAAGCTCTAAGTCCCAGGTAGTTTGAATAGTGGACACATCAACTTGGTTTGTAAGAGAAATAGTAGGAACCACAAGGGTGATTGTATCGATAGAAGTTATGCCTGTTTTAGGTATGGAAAGTCAAGCCACAGAATAAGAGAGTGCCCAACAATTATGTAGATAGGTTGAAATGATCATCCACAGAGCTAGACAAAACCTCTTTAGCAGTTTTAGCCAGTCGCCTAACTTAGAAGTGTATCACTTTTGGTACGACTAGTGGGTAGTGTTAGAACAGGTTGTATACCCTTCAAGCTCTCTAGGATCATGAGGGTTCTCCTACTGTGTTATTGGTACATTACAAGTTTTTCATATTTATGTGCATACATTGTTAGATCTCAAATCCATACTTTTCTTTGTGAATATCTATATAGAAGTTGGTTTTGGTGTCAGTCCATAAGTCCTTGTAGAACCCTTCTCAGTATCTAGTATAGTTGGTAGTTCTATCATAGCAAGATAGGTATATAAAAATTGCCAATTCAAAGTATCTTAGAAAGTCACCTCAATCGACCTTGTAAAGTTAGACATGATAGACTTTAATGGTATTCTTGAAATAGATTGTCTCCACTTTTTCTATGCCTTATTTGATTGTAGGAATAGAATTGTCCAGTTTTAGTTTTCAAATGGGCTGGTCTTAGAATGGAAGGTAGTACCTCAGTGCCTATAGGTTATCTCATCTCTTTTTTTAAGGTAAGAAAAATGATCTCCAAGGGGTGAATCTATTATTTGGTTTGAGTCAAGGACTCAAGGTTTAATATTTTGAGTTTTGAGTTAGTTTAATAGTGAACAAGTTCTCCCTACCCTAAGTTCCTCCAGATAAGGAAATAGACTTTAAAATAGATCTCCTTCTAGATAACCTGCCTACCTCAGTTCCACCTGATTGAATGGATCAAGTTTGAAGAAACGGGTTAAATATCTCCTATAAAAGGGTTTTATTAGTATTAGTATCTCTCTATGTGGTGGTCCAATTCTTTTCATACACAAAAATTACAGTTCTTTCAGAATATACATCCACTACTGTCAGCTGAACAAAGTCACAATCAAGAATAAGTATCCCATCCCTAGTATAATTACTTATTTGATCAACTTTAGGGTGATAATTTTTTCTTTAAGATTGACCTCAAATCTGGCTATTATCATCTCAGAGTCTGAGAATGTGACATTCCAAAGAAAGCTTTCCAAACTCAGTATGATCACTTTGAATTTGTAGTTTTTTTATTTGGACTAATGAATGCTCCTGTATCCTTTATAGACCTAAAGAATAGGGTGTTCAAGTAGTACTTGGGCATGTTCATTATAGTCTTTATAGATGACATTCTCATCTATTCTTGTGGTGAGGGTTAGCATGCAGACCATTTGAGATTTGTCTTATAAACTCTCAAGTATCACAAGTTATTTGCTAAGTTCAAAAAGTGTTAATTTTGGTTGAAATCATTAGCTTTCCTTAGTTATATTATTTCTGGTGAAGGCATTAGAGTTAATTCACAAAAGACTAAAGCAGTAAGAAACTGAACTAGACCCATCTCACCATCAAATATCAGATGTTTCTTTCGTTTAGCTGGTTACCACAGACAATTTGTTATGGTGTTTTCTTATATTGCTTCTCCCATGTCTATATTGTCTCAAAAGAAGGTCAAAATCAAGTGGATCGATTCATATAAAAAGAGTTTTTAGGAATTTAAAACTCGTCTCACCTCTACTTTAGTTTTGACTTTACCAGAAGGTTTAGATGGTTTAAGGGTATATTGTGATTCTTCTATAGTTGGTTTGGGTTGTGTCTTAATGTAGTAAGGCTAGCTTATATCATATGCCTCTAAGCAGCTCAAATAACATGAGAAGAATTAGTCGACTCATGACCTTGAGTTGGCAGTAATTGTTTTTGCATTACAAATTTTGAGGCATTATATTTATAGGTTCTATGTCGATGTGTTCATTAATCATAAAGACTTTAGTATGTCTTTGCCTAAAAATATTTAACACTTAGAGAATGTGGTTAGAGTTATTAAAGAACTATGATATGAGTGTCTTGTACCATTCGAGTAAGAGCAATATTCTGCCTGATTCCCTTAGCTGATTGTCTTTAAGAAGTGATGCACACATTGAAGATGGTAAGAAATAGTTAGTTTGTGAAGTTCATTGGCTTGCTAGGTTAGGATTTTGGTTGGTTGATTTAGCCGAAGGTGGTGTTTGGGTTTAGAATGGCTCGAAATCTTCTTTTGTTGTCACGATAAAGAAAAAGCAAGGCAATGGCCCTATTTTACTTTAATTGAAGTAAGAAGTTTGGGTTTGGGAGGTTGAGGTTTTCTCCTAAGGGGGAGATAGTGTCTTCATTGTTAGGGAAGGTTATGTGTGTCGAATGTGGATAGTTTGAGGCAGCGGATGTTAGAGAAAGCTCATGGTTCCCTATACTCTATTCACCTAGGAGCCACTAAGATGTACCACATTTTGCGGGAATTCTATTGGTAGAGTGACATAAAAAAGGATATTGCAGAATTCATGGCTAAGTGTTTAAATTTCCGACAGGTTAAGGTTGAGAACTAGAGGCCTAATGGTACGCTCTAGGAATTCAGCATCCCCACTTTGAAGTGGGAGGTGGTGAATATGGACTTTGTTATAGGTTTGCCTTGTACTCGTTGGCAACATGACTCTATTTGGGTTATTATGGACGGAATGACTAAATTTATTTCTTCCCAGCTAATACTTTTGACTCAACCAAAAATTATGCTAGACTTTAGCTTAGGGAGTTGGTGAAATTTCATGGAGTCCCTTTGATCATTAATTTAGATAAAGGTACCTAGTTTACCTCTTAATTTTGGAACTCTTTTTAGAAGGTTCTTGGTACCCAAGTTTATCTTAGTATATCTTTCCACCCGCAGATTCATGGACAGGTAGACAGGATAATTTAAACTATGAACGACATATTGAGGGCATGTGTAATTGATTTCAAAGGTAGTTGGGATGAACATTTGCATTTGACTGAGTTTGCTTAAAATATAGTTACCAATCAAGTATTTAGATGGCTGCATTTGAGGCTCTGTATGGTAGGAGGTGTCGATCTCATATTGATTGGTTTGAGTTTGTAAAGCTACTTTGGTAGGGCAAGATTCAGTGCATGAGGTGATGGAAAAAGTTTAGCAGATTAAAGAAAGGTTAAATACTACCCAAAGTCAATAAAAATCCCATGCAGATGTGATGAAGGGGGAGCTTGACTTTGGTCTTGGTAATTTTGTTTACTTAAAAATTTTGCCCATGAAAGGCGAAAAGAGGTTTGGTAAGAAAGGTAAGCTTAGTTCCCACAATGTTGATCCCCATAATATTTACAGTTGGTATCGAAAAGTGGCTTATGATTTGGACTTGCCTACAGAGTTAGCAACAATGCACCAAGTCTTCCATGTCTCCTTGTTGAGAAAATGCATTGGTGACTTAATATCCTTAGTTACTTTAGAAAGGATTGGCATGGAATGTAGCCTCTCTTATTAAGAGGTCCCACTTAAGATCCTCGATCATTAGGTTCTTAAGTTGAGAAATGCAGAAGTCTCTTTAGTTAAGGTTCTGTGGAGAAATTAGTTTGTTGAGGTGTATACCCCGTGTCTAAAAGTCACTATGCAACTTATGTGTCATCCTTTTAAGTTGTATATATACCATACATGCTGTAAGTTGTAAGTCATAGGTAAGGTTATGTGTAGTAGTTGGATTCTATTGTAGTTATGATTTGACCTTAAGAATCATCATAGGATGTTACGAGTCGTATGAAGTGAAGTCTTAAGGTAAACAGTATAGATCCGCCCAAGTCTTTGTCCAAGTTATGAGAGGCTGATACAAGTCATATAGAGATGTGATGAGTCATAGGATATGACTCATATATTGACCACTATGTTCAATCCTTAGCACTGCAAAGCTTACTAGTTGCTAGGCTAAGTCATATATACACCTTACGAGTTGTAAGTTGACTTGTGACGCCTGGTGGTCAAATTTCTATAAGTTTAGTTAAGGGATATTTTTGTCTTTTCCCCTCTTATTAATCCAAACCCTCGACTTAAAACCTAAGAGATGCATTATTTTCGCCTATCTTTCAGTTGATTAACAACATCTCTTCTCTTTCCATCTTCAAGAATAACAACATTAGGGTTCTCTTACCATGTCATCTACCATGTTTCAAAGTTTAAGTCCTCTTCACAAGTCGAGCAATTCTAGGTATGTGTGGTAATGAGCAAGGTTAATATTATATCCTTATGCCCGAAAAGCATGATTTTTAAGTTGAATTTACATATTTTACATTAGGGTTCATTCCCCGAATTGTCATACATTGAACTATAACTTTCTCTTATGATTTAAAGGCTAAATATGCATAAGGGTTACAACTATTTATGTTTTGAACTTTAAGATTGATATTGTGATGTGAATTTCATTACTTTGATTCAGAAACTGATGAAATATTTCTATATGTGTATTGAGCCTAACATTTTGCTATATGTGCTATGAAAGAAAGTAAGAGTTTCAATATTTAAGATGAAGTATTAAGCATTCAAAATAGTCTAAGGTTTTTAAGCTCCATTTATATGCAATATAGCATGATTCAAGAAAGCTTGATCCTTTGATCTAAAGATAAGATATTAAATCCACAAGTGTTCATCTTGATAATGATTTAAAATAAAAAGAAGCATAACTAGTTTTTAGTCTATAAATGCTTATGCTATTTTAAGATTGATTTTGTAAGTATGGGCATATATGTATTCTCGGAGTAGTATTTAGCACTGAGAAGGGAATGTGGATAAGCGTATCCTAAATTCCTGGAAACTATGAGCCACAGTAGTTTAGGTCCTAAAATGGGTTAAGTTCAGTGATCACTTAATTTAAGGTTCTATTATAATGGTAAGGGTGGAGCAACTCTCGCCAACTTGGTAAGACATTGGACTCCATGCTAGCTCACATAGTTTATGTCAGTTAGAAGAATCTCCCATAAGAAAAAAAGAAATATAAGAATTTTAGAAACTAAATGTTATGGCTCACTAAGCTTATTCATATACTTCAATATCCATGTTTTATGATTTTGTAGTCTTTAATTTTACTCAAGTCAAAGTTGAGTCATTTAGGCTTAGCATGCATTATTTTAAAGTACACATATATAGAGAGCTCTTGATTTATTTGTGCATTCACCCCCACAACTTAGTACATTCCTGAAGTACTGACCTACATATATGTCTGTGTGCTACATTGTCTTATAATGTAGGTTCTGGTTCTAATTTCCAGTAGCACGATCGATCACGAGCATCATATCCTGCATCCTAACTGTAGGTGAGTCCTCATAGTTCGAGGACCCAGTTTATCATACTTATGTTTATTGCTGAAAGTTATGTTAGATCTTTGATTTTAGTTTATGTTCAAGTTAGCTGGGGTCTATCTCAGTGGCTCTCTAGTTAGAAGTAGAGGCTTGTCAGACTGGGTATGTTCTAAGTTTAAAGAGTTTTTTTAAGGTTCCAAAGTTAAAGATTTACATTAGGATAAGGAATTGTTTACCTTCAGTTTCTATACATGTTAGTTCACTTTTCATGTAAGATCTATGTTGAATAAATATCATGGGTTAGCATGGGGCTATTCATAATCCAAAGCACCATGTGACGTAGAGGAGGTGCTCCCGAGGTGTCATGTGAGTAAGATGCTTGGAAAACTGAGGCTGATATGATAGACCAAGTACCCCCACCTCTTTCTCTCGAACCTAGTTTCAGTTTGAGGTAAAAGTTTTCCTTAATTAATTAATTATTTCATTTCTATCGCAAGCCTTCCAGCTATTTTCATGTCATGGCATGAATTCATGAGTTTTGTTTAGTCCATGTATTATTCCCAGATTCAGATATAAATTCATGGTTCAGAACATAAGAGTTCAATGCAAAACCTCAGTTTTCACAAAATGTTTCATCTTAATTAGTTTTATTTCGGGGCCAATGATCATAAAGAGGAGGCATTGTAATACCCCAAAATTTTTACCTCTAGATCCTACATGAGGTAGGCTATTGGATAAGCTTTCCAATGTCACCAGTGTCGCCTTGATCTTGTAGTATAGTGAGAAGTTCAGTAATATATGCTTGATGACCAACTAAACTGCTAGTGATAACGACTCTGGCAACAACATGTTACCAGACATAATGAGTCATTGTGTGTGAGTTGTTTCCATAAAAATGAGGAATCTTAGAGTTAGGCCCGGTGAAAACAAGTCCAGCGATGACTCATTATCAGACATAACAAGTCGTTATGGGGACCTGTTGCCATAACAGTGAGAAATTTAAAAGTCAAGTCCCTGATAATGGCTCCCCTTTATGACCTGTTATCAGAACTAATGATTCATTTGGAGAGGATTCATTGTGATAATAGTGGGTACCCAAGAACTTAGGTCCTAAAGTCATGATTCAGACAATGACTCATGACCAGATGTAAAAAGTTATTACCTAAGTTACGATAACTAGAGCCAGTATTCTCCTGTACGTTTTAAAAAGGGTTGTTTAGTCTTTTCCCTACCTTCTAACTCCTAAACCACGTCATTTAGGTTTCCCCAAGGATGAAATATAAGCCTAAAATTCCTCAGTTTCCTCATTAAGTCATAAACTCCATCCACAATAAAAAAAATGACTTTCTATTCTTAGATCGGAACTAGGGTTCCTCAGTTTCAAGCACAGGTTACAAGAAATTCTTCAAGGAAATCTACTTTCATGTATGTGGGATTTCATCAATGGGTCCTTTCCACCTATTGAGTCCCAAGAACTCCTCAATTTTCAAGTATAATCCATTTTTCTTGTTTTTGGGTTCTAGGTCAAATATGGGTTTTGCTTAACACTTTTAGTTTATTTGAGTATGAACCATGAACACATGTTCTCAATGAGATTTTTGTCTCCATATGTTCAAGAGTTATGAACTCCTGTATAATGGTCAATTATTGAAATTATGTGCATTATTCATAACATTCCCTACTATAATCAACATTAATAGGGATAGCGAATTCCCCGTCATTTAGGTAGAGACATTTAGTAGCAATCTCTAAGTTCTAGAATAACGACACCACCATAGGTTATAAAGAGATCCCTCTATCAATTTAGGCAGGAAACCCTTGTCATTCGGGAAATTAGTTTAGTGGATCCACGCCATCCAGTGTTGGTACCCTTGGCAAGTACTAGCATCTTTCCAACTAGGGCTATAGGTTAGAACTTATTTTCTAAGATTGGGGTATGTCAGTTAGTGTTAGCTCCAACAAGTTCTAGTTCACGTTCAACTATATTTTAGATTAGTCTTGCATGACCTTGTTTTTAGATATTCAGTTTTCATAAGGTACATGTTATATATATATATATATATATATATCAGTTAGTCTCCCATATCGCATACTCATTACATTCAAAGTACTGATCGCATACTTTTTTGTGTTATATTTTCTTATAATATAGGTTTTGATGTTTTGTATCTGAATCACTCCTATCTCATTCCCGTTCCACTCAAAAATAGTCATGGTGAGTCCTTATCATCTGAGAACTAGTTGTTAATTATTTTTGTAACCATTTCATTATATTTTAGTTAGTCAGTGTTAGTTGGAGACCTGTCCCAATAACTTAGTAGGATTTATAGGCTTTCAGACAGTCAGACATATTTTCAATATTCGGTGAGTTTTTCAGTCACTGTTGTTGTTGTTCCCATTATTACTTATTATCAGCTATTTCAGTTTAAATTCCACCCAATATTTTGTTACTTTCCTCATCATTCATATCATATGTCAGACCATTGGTTAGCTTGGGGTCACTTGGGACTCTAAGCACCATGTTACGACTAGGGGCAGTCTCAGGTCAAGACAAATATAAACAAAAAATAACTGAAAACCAAATGAAAGAGAAGAATAATTGAAATAATTGGACATAGGATAGGAATATGAAAAATTCTCCATTACAGGATGAAGAAAGCCCTTAAGCCAAACTAGAGGCTTTGCACCCCTAGTAGATTACCTTAACTGAGGTTGGAGAGTATATTTCAACTGTGATCAATCTCAAATAAAGTAGAAGCAACATCATTTGATGAGATGGTATGTACCTCAACTGGATTAGGAGGTAGTGCATGTTCAGTAGAGAAATCTCTAGGTGAAGGGAAGACATGAGAATTGTCTTCTATACTAAGAAACATAGGGTTATTTTGACCTCCATTCTTCAGCAGTAGAAAGGGAAACACACGTTCCTTAAAAGTAACATCTTACTTACAAAAAATTTCTTAAGACTTAAAAAACATACAACCTGTAAGTTTTCTACGTAATGGAATACCCCATGTGACCTACAGCTATTGCTCTTCAAGAAAACTTATCTATCTTCTCTATCATAGCAAAAAAAACTTAAAACTCCCAAGCACTCTTAGGTGTGAGAAGGGTGTACTAGAACCATGAATAACCTCATAAGGTGGCTTTCCTGCTAGAACAACTAATGTTAGCCTATTCACGAGATATATTACAGTTAAAACACTATATCCCCAATAAATGAAAGGGCATAGTCCCTTGAAACCTGAGAGCCCTAGGAACTTCAAGTATATGTTTATTTTCTCCACTACTCCATTTTATTCTAGAGTGTGTGGACAAATTCTAATGCCCAATACCACTATGAAGCAAAAAATCAGTGAAGTTTGTACTAAAAAACTCAGGCACATTATCAGTCTGGTCAATCTTTTCTGCTTATCAAATTGAACATTTATAGACGTAACAAAGGATTTGCATAGAACAAGAGTACCACTTTTCAATTTTATCAAAAAAACCTAGATCATCTTGGAATGATCATCAATAATTGTAAGGAGATACCTGTCACCATGAAGAGTAGGGACCTTATAAGGACCATATATGTCTACATGAAGTAGATGGAAAACTACACCTGATCTGGAAGTATTAAGAGTAAAAGGTTCACTTATTTGTCTAGATAGTGGGAAAAAAATACAATTACTACAAAGAGATACTTTATTTTTCAAGAAATGTAACTTCTTCACGACTTTTGTTGGTACATAACCAAACCTTTTATGCCATACTTGTGCATTCTCCAAATTTTTTCTGCAACCTAACTAAGTTTTCTTCTTTTATCTACTGCCTTTTTAGAACCTATGGGAAGTAAAAGATATAAATAGACTTTCCCTGTTACAATACTCTTCACCTTCCAAGTACATAGGTCTTGGAAAACTTGTAAATGTGGAAAGAAAAGTAGTGAGCATTGCAATTCTTTTGTCAGCTTTGAAATTGACGACAAATTGTACTTGAAGTTAGACATATATATAATACATTTCCAATAGTATAACCACCTATAATGCTACATTCCCCTGATATTGAATTGGTAAAGTCTTACCATTTGGTAGTTGTACACTATCCTTCATGGGATCATGCATTTTAGTCAAGTTATTCAACAATTGTGAATTATTTGTCATGTGATTTGTTTCTACACTGTCAATCATCCATGAATCACTATATATTTGCACGGAATTGGAATTATTATTATCATTACCGGCCATACTGCTTCCCAATTCTATTCTTTTGCCTTTATCAAGCACATCTATGATCTGATTGTACTTTTTATCTGTGAAGTCCTTCGTTATCCTGTCTACTGTGAACATTAGGTTTTACTCTGTAGTAATAATATGGCTTCTGAACAGGTCCAACACCTCCAATACCATGAGTTAAGTTGGCTCTATGATGGCATTGTTGTTTATGATCATGTTAAGAACTAGTAGAATCTCCTCTTCTATACTGAGCAAAAACTTTTTTCTTACTAATAGAATCATGCACAGTCATGTTTGCTTGTTTTGGTAGTATATCCCAACTTGTTTCACCCATTATACTAGTTCCTTGTTTAACTAATGGTTTCATTTTACCCTTATAGCCTGGTGGATAACCTATCACTCTAAAACACATGCCTTCACTATGATCTTTTCTTTTGCAAACTGCGTAAAACATGTAACTATTGTAGCTATCTCCACCATAGCTGTTATTGTAATTATTAACCCTTTTTCATTTCAACTGATTATCATGAATACTGAACATCACAGGACTTTTATTCAACTCATTTCCTGCTTACAAACTCGACTCACAAATTTTTCTTTGGCTCTCTTCATGTACAAGCATAGCATGAGCTTGGATAATATAAGGGGAAGGAACCATAAGCAAAATCTAACTTCTAATAGCACTATAGGATTCATTCAATCCCATCATAAATAAAAAAAGCTTTTATTGTTCTAGATGCATCTTAAAATCCTTTGATCCATCACATCCACATATTGTTGGAATCACTGAATGATATTCATCCCATAATATATGCAAACGTGAATGACAAGCAGAAATTTAGATATACCTAGCGATATTGTGGCTATCTCTGTATGGAGATTATAGATCCTTGATCAATTTAACTTATCAAAGTGCTCATCTAAATTCATTCACACAGTGTGAGCATCATTACAATATACTATGTTATTTACCAACTCCTTTGAAACTATATTCATGATCCATGCCAAAATTATTGCATTCACATATTCCCACCCTTGTATAAATTCTTATTCCATGTTGCATATATAAAACCTAATTTGCATTTAGCTCATGGAGAAATTTTCATTTCCCTACTCTATATTGAGTAATTCTCAGATCTAGTTTGCTGAATTGAGATTATTACATTTCTAGGATTTTCTGATGGTAGCAAACACGAGGGATGTCGGTGATCTGTAACCTCAAGCTCCACCATTACTAATCCTTGGAAATATTAGGTAAAACTTTGATGGAGTGATATTGAGGAAACACGACTTCAAGACAAAGTTACATTATGTAGATAAGAGCTTCGATCAGCCTAACTCAGCTAGGATACAATGATAAAATCCACCCTTGATAGATGAAATGAGACCTTCTAGGTTGTTTATCTAAGCTGACATGGAGGGTAAATAATTACATTTTTACATTTACTAAAAAAGAATGAATGCAAAGTGTCAGAGAAATATCTAGGCTACCAACTACTATTTATTGAGTAACTAACTTATTACGTGGTCTACTCTACTAGTGGTCATTCTGTTATAACAGAATGTTAGCTATACACAACTCATTATCCTTTTGCTATGATCATCTCAATAATCTTTGAATAAGACACTGCACCTTTGTAGACTCCAATTAAATAAAAAATTTCTTAATGTCAGCTTTAGAATTTAAACTCATCCAAAGATGACTTGCACACCGAACTGCTTACCACCATCACCAGAAATCCTATAGGGATTGAAAACGCACTACCGAGCAAAATCTCTTCAAATTTTAATCTCAATCATAGCCCTATAGAAAATCCACTAGAACTATGAAATCATAATTTAAAAAATATATAAAAGAATTAGAGAATAATTGAAAAGGGATAAAGAATAGCATCAGAAAATAAGAACAATTGATAATCCTTTTAAAACAAGAAGGAATGAGCCCTACATAAACTAGTTCTTTCACACAAATTGATCCCAACCTCAAGATTGCCAAATTTGTTACCAAATTTATATAGCTATACAAAATTAGCATAGAAGTGATTCTACCATTAACTTAATCAGAAGAAAATGTTCTAAACTTAAAGAAGGAACAATGATATTGAAACAACAAAAACATGAAAACTTTGATTTAAAAGACAAGGAGCTTAATATAAAATAAAGAACACAAAAACATCAAAAATAAAATTAGTTAGTTCCCCATTTTCTTTTTAAGATTTCAAGTAAGAACTTTAGAATTAATGACAACAGCAAATGGGAACAAGAAAGACTAGTTAACTCACATGTCATTTACAACTCTTCAAGATTTATTCAATACATTAACCACCACTTCTAGATATTATTTTCTTCATCAAACAGATAGCAGAATTGTCTTTTTATCTAAAAAACCTACTTTAATCATCTCCATGTACATAAGTTCCTTTTTACCTTCTCTTATGATCTTGAAATGCCATTTCTCTATATTTTGTAAGGTGCAAAATCCAATATTTGAATTGCAGACACTAGTCACTCTTCTCATGTAAAGACTACTAGTGAATTCTTTATTACTTGAAGAGTGTGAAAATGGTCTTAATTCTCTCTACATTATAACTAATTATTTGCTTTATTTGTATGGTGAATTTATATCCTTGAAAGTGAGTGAGAACCACATCGTGAAACATAAGAAATCCAGAAAAAAGATCTAACAACCTACTATAGATAATTAGATACCACATATTGCCACAAAACTAGATAAGATCTTTGTTCTTTATGTTCTCTTACTTCATTTTTTCATACAGAAAGTACAGTTCCGTGAATTTAAAGTTGTGCAAAAGCTAGCTTGGATACCATGATCATAAGAAAAAGATATTTCAAGTTTGCTAGGATAGCGGTTTCTCCTTGAAATTAAAACTTGTTGAGTCTACCACCTTTATAAGTAAAACTCCCAAAATTAATCATTTAGTTTAATTTTTTGGTTTGCAACTCTGTTGGTTCATTCAGTGAGATACGCCTTAACTATGTGCTAAGTTATTTATTAATTGTAGTAGTATAGAAGCACTTGAATAGCTACCTATAAAAGCATGCCAAGAGAAACACTTTCATCCAACGTTAGCCCTTTTTAAGATAATGATAGTCAACATATATCTATCAGTAAATGACACATAATTAAAAATTGAGAAAACTATAAACTTAACAACTAAAACAAATTGAAATTCAATAATTTGTTGCACTCATACTCCCATAGAATCAGAGAAGCAACGCTTCTTATAATGTAGAAGAAAGTAGTGTCATTGATAAGCTAAAAAAATTACATATTGTGACTGCTATTCTTGTTATTATAGACTCACATGAGTCTCATATGACCTTCTAGAACATTCTAATAACCACCTCTAACAACTTATGTAACTAGTCAACTAACTAATCACTAGACTTGACTTAGCGACAAAAATTAGAAAGTGAACAGTAAAGCAATAAAAAATGAAAACTATTTTACTGCATTATGGACCGTAACAGAAAACTAATGCTATAATGTATATTTTAACACTCCCCTTCAAGCTAAAGGGTGTAATATGTTAAGCACACCAAACTTGCCTAGAAGATGTAAGAGTTGGTCTTAAGTCATGCTCTTGGTTAGTATATACGCAACTTGATGAGTTGTGGGAACATGCACAGTCTGCACAAGCTCTTTCTTGAACCCCTTTTAAATTATAAAGATTGAACGTTTATGATTTTCATGATATATGAGAGTGAAAATTCATGTTTATGTGATTGTTGAGTTGTGATTCATGTTCTAGATTACAAGTTCCAAGCTTTGATTCTAGTATGAGATGGATTTTATGATATTCATGATAAACCCCTTCAAGTTGTAAGTTTATTGATATAGCCATGATAATGTTTTGATGTTGTAATTATTGTATAACCAAAGCATGATCCCCACATGTTTGATAAAATGTTCATTTGAATGAGATATTTCCATTTTAGCATCTTAGCATAAAGTCCCCAATCATGTATAAGTTAATGCATTCCAAGTGTTTGTTGAAAGGCCTTAGTGAATGAATTATGATATATTGCATGCATTCCTATTCATGTGTAGTCCTTATTGAATGAATTACGAGATGTTAGTATGCATCTGTATACATTCACATGTTTAAGACTTCCAAGTGCATGAAGAGATGTCCCATTGATTGTATTGTGAATGATAGTCCATTGTCTTACTATTCAAGAGTTGTCATGTCTTGTATCATTTATGCTATCGAGACCTGGGGGTATTTAATACCCGATAATTTAGCTATTTGCCTAGAGCCAGTGTTATTTATAGTACTCTCAGTCATGTCACAATCAGTAGTATTCTCAGCCAGTTACAAAATTCAATAGAACTCAGTCAGTTACATGACTTAGAAAAATTCAGTATGCTCAGTATCATTCTAAGTACAATTCAATATTCAGTTCAGACCTCAGTAATATTCAAGTACTCAGTTCAGAACACAATAGCATTCAGTCAGTAAATAGAATTTAGCAGTATTTCATCACTCAACAAAACTCAGAAATCTCAGTTCAGCTTAGTTAAACAGTATGATTAGTAACAAATTCAATTCAGTCCAGTACAGTCTAAGAATCAGATTAGAGTCTATTCAGTTGGGAGTAGGATTCAGCACCAAGCGAGGGTAGGGATGACGACTTCTCCATTAGTTTGGCAGAGTCGTTAGTAGCAGTCCCTGTACACCAGAACTACATAGCCAGTGTAGGATAAGGATTCACCTGTTAGACTAAGGCTTGGCTACCTACTAGGAGTTACTCGTAGATTAAGCTTGACTTCCTGTTTAGGGTTACCCATTAGATTAGGCTTGACTTCCTGTTTAGGGTCACTCGTTAGACAGGCTTGACCATAGTAGATGTCTTTACCCGTGGCACAGTACTGACACCCTTCCAGCTGGGTTACAGGTTGGAACCCATTTGTTTAGATTCAGGACATGTCGGTTAGATGACTACTTCTCACAGTCTCAGTTTTAGTTTTATTTTACAGAACATAACTCAGTTTAGTATTATAGAAATTGGGACTGTCAGATACAGTCATTCAGCTTAGTAATGAACTTAGATAGTTATAGAGATTTAGGGATCACCCACTAGATAGGCTTGATATCATTTTTTGTAAATCATATTCATTATCAGTAGATTTAGAGATCACCCACTAGATAGGCCTAATCTCAGATACAGTCAATCATTATCATTATCAATAAATTTAGAGATCACCCATTATATAGGCTTGGTGTCAGATTCAATCTATGTTTTTCATTATTAATAGATATATAGGTTACCCGCTAAATAGGCTTTATCCTATATTCCAGTAATAGTAGACTCAGTTATCAGAAATTTAGTACCAGTAAACTCAGATAGGAGTTATCAGTAAATCCAGTTATCAAAAATCCAGTTATTAGAACTCAGTATTCAGTGTTACTACGACTTCAGTTATAGTTTATGGATTTATGGGTGTATCATCATTTAGTATACTTACGTTGTTCAGTTAGTATTGTTCATGTATATGAGCCTTTGCATTTAGACTTACCTCATCTAGCATACCAGTATATTCTCACATACTGACACATACTATTCACTTGTGCTATGATGTTTTATACCATTGGTTCAGAAGCACGAGATCTAGATCACCCTTAGTAGTCTAGCTTCCGCCAGCAGCAATAGACTTAGTAGTGCGTCCTCATCATTCGAGGATGTTCTATTATTTCATTATATTACTTGATTCAGTATTTTAGTAGATGGAGTTAGTTGAGGGAATTGTCCCATCAACTCCATAGTTCAAACAGTTTGGATTCTTTTAGACAATTGTATTAGTATTCAGTTTTTAGTTGTATTTTAGTTTTTTGAACCTTATGGCAAGTTTTTCACCAGCTTTTCTGCAATTTTACAATATATTATTCAGGTATTGCAGCAGGTATCAGATAAGAGTTACCTTGTGGTCCTTCAGTATTATGAGCATCGTGTAGTGTTCGGGGTACCAAACTCGAGGCGTTACACCAAGCCTTAATCTAAACACCCTGTCCTATTCCTTTTAAGTATTTGATCACCATAGTTGTAGCTTACAAATGAGACCTTCTAGGTTGTTGCATAAACTGACTTATGGTTTGCATAGCATAGCTAATATTAGGTCTAGCTATAGTTTCATACATCAACTTCCCAACGTGTCTTTGATAAGAATTAATGTGTTTGGGAATCTCATCACTTGTGGAACCTGTTGCTCTATCAAACCCAATTGAAGTTATCTTGACATTAGCTTATAATGGGGTAGGTTTTGGTTTAGCACCAGCTTGTCCAGTCTTTGAAATAAGCTCCAAAATATACTTTCTCTAATTTAATATAACCCCAGCTACAGATCTCACACTTTTATTCCAATGAAATACTTGGGCTCTCCTAAATCTTTGGGTTTAAACTGCTAATTTAGTACATCTTTTTATAAATTTATTATATTAATAATATCACCTGTAAAGAGAAGATCATCCACATATACTAATATTACAACCATCCCTTCTTCCTTCGTTAAAGTAAATAGAGAATAGTCATATATGCTCTAACTAAATCATGCATAAAGAAATCCTGTAGTGAGCATCATGTTCCACTATCTTGAAGCATGCTTAAGTCCATATAGGGACTTGATTAATCTGTAAAATTTGTTTTCTCTTCCTTCTTTAAAACCACCTGGCATCTTTATATATACTTTTTCATCTAGATCACCTTGTAGAAAGGTATTCTAGATATTTGTTTGGTACATACACCACCCCATTAAGACTGCCAATGCAGTGATACACCTAACAATAACCATCTTGGCCATAGGGAAAAAAATATCATGATAGTCTAGCCTTCTTGTGGGTTGTATTCTTTCACTACTAATATTGTTTTAAACCTTTCCACTTCTCATTAGCTTTATATTTGACTTTATACACCTATTTTGATTCTATGATGTTCTTATCTTGAGGAATATCAACTACATCCAGGTGTGACTATCTTTAAGTGCTTTGATCTCCAATTACATAGCTTCAATCCACCTTTCATCCTTAATAGCCTGACTTTAAGTTTGAGGTTCAATCAGTTTTGACATATTAGAAACAAAACACTAATAACTTGCAGTAGTATTAGCATATGATAGATAACTTGTTAAGGGATATTTGGTCCCTTTCGTCTTCCCTGGTGAAGTATAATCCATCAACCAAGCAAGTTATTAAGTTATTCTTCATGATCTTCTTGGAACATTAGTTGTAGATGACAATGATGTTGATGCATCTACATCTAGTGAGCTAAAAGTTATATCAAGTATGTATTTAGTGGAATATGTTACTGATATAAATCATCTGGTTAACTCAAGAACCTGATCCTCAAATTTTGGTATATCAGGGCAATATGCATAAAGACTAGCAGTTCCATGATCTATTATACTTGCATCAATCTTAAGAAAATATTCAGATGATTCTAAAGTTTTTGTTTTTGTAAAACAGAACTCATTCTCTTAGAACAAAACATCTTTTCTAACAAACAACTTTTTAGTGACCAAATCTATTAGAAAATAACTTTTTTTGTATGGAACAATATCCTATCAATACTGTAGATTTTATTCTTTCTAAAAATTTTACAACTTTTGGTATTATTAAAGCATAATATTTGCAACCAATAATTATCAAATGTGTTACGGATGGAACCTTGGAAAACAACATTTCATAGGGACCCTTACCTCCTATAGATAAAGATGGTAGTCTCATAATAATATAAACTACAACTTTTATAATTAGACTCTAGAATCTGATAGTCATTTGAGCTTCAAATCTAACAGCTTTAGCAACATTCAATATCTGTTAGTGTTTTCTTAGAAGTACACCATTATATTGTGGTGTATAAGGACAATTGATTTGATGTAGTATGCTCAAAGAATGAAACAACTCTCTGCACTTAAGGGTCGTTAAATCTGAGGTACCAACTCAAATAGTCCCAGGATAAAATAATAGTCCCGGAATAAAAATTTTAGAGCAACATTTGGTTGTCAAGGTTGGGATAACTTATCCCACCATTTACACCATAGTAATGGGATAAGTTATCCCAAATACATAGTGAGATAACTAATCCTGGGATAACTAATCACGAGATTAATCCTTTCCCAACCAAATGACCCCTGGAGTTAAGGAATTTTGTCCCATTATCAGATTTGATAACCTTTATCTTAGCATCAAACTGATTATGAATCATGTTTAAAAAATTCTTTATAGATTAAACACCTTTAGATTTTAGTTGTAATAGATGAAGACAAGTATACTTGCCGTCATAATCCACAATAGTTAAGAAATAATGCTTCTTATCAAAAGTTGGGATTTTATAAGGCCCCAAAAGATCCATATGCACAACATTAAAATATCTTTCAACTCTAAAACTACTAATAGGAAACATTAGTCTAGTTTGTTTAGCTAATGAAAAAACATGACACTTATTTAAGAAATATAAGTCTTTTTTGTTTCTCAATAGGTTGAGTGATTTCAGAGCTTGAGGAGAAGGATGCCTTATCCTTTTATGCCACAGATTATAATCTTTTACACTCACTTGTGCAACCAATTTTTGACCATCTCTCCGCATCTCATCTGCTCTACAAATATCCATGAGGAAGTATAGACCTTCTCTTTCCTTACCAATCACCTTTACCTTCACCTTCTCATTATGAATGTCCTAAAATGCACAGAAATCGGGATAGAATAATTCAAAACATGAGAGTTGTTTTGTTATCTTGGATACTGATAGCAAGTTTAGCTAAAAGTGAGGTACAAATAATACATCCTCCACAACTTCACCTTTAAAGACTTATGGATCTCTATATATGTAATATTCTCCTTAGCTCCAGTAGAAAGATTTACTTTATCCTAATTAGTGCTATATATCATATTCCATTGAGAAAAAATATCTTTATGTTCTGCAACATGATATGTTGCACCATAATCTATTATCCAATTATGTGAAACAACATGAGATAACAAGAAAGAAGTTATACCTAACATATTACTTTTTTGAAATCCTACTTATCTTTGTTCAAAAAGACTATAATTTTCTTATATTCTTTATCTGAGAAGCCCTTCCCCTTAGCCACAACCGCATAATTGATATCTTTCCTCCCTTGACTGCTATATGGAGCCAACTATCTTACATCATCACCTAACTACTGTCTAGTAAAGTTATAGGCTAAGACCTAATTATTAGCTTCACCAGGAAATTGATGTCCACCAAACCTTCTTTTCGAGTTATCACTATTACCTTCTCTCTTTTTGTACTTCCAATCAGTAGGATATCATATCAACTTATAGCAAGTGTCTCGAGTATGCCCAGTAAAGTGACAATAATCATATTTTCCCCATTGAAACTCTAACTTCCATAGTTGTTTGATGCAGGATTTTATAAACATGTCTTGTTACAAGATCATTTTTATCACTTATAGTTGCAATGCAAGCCAGCTGTTGCATCTCATCTTTTACTATCATTGCATATGCCTAGTTAAGAATAGGTGTAATCCCTCTCAATAATATCTTCTTCTTGGCTTGATCATATGAGTCATTTAACTCACTAAGAAATTGAATAAGCCTTAGTTGATTTAAGTGATCTACCTAATCCTTGTATTTAGAGCTAGTATACAGTGGAGATGGAACTACAACAACATCACATTTACTCCAAAGATTTTTCAGCTTCGTGAAATATGTAGAAACTAAACCATTTCCTTGATGAAGATTATTGATCTCTCCATGCAATTGATAGAGTCTCATGCAATTCACTTTATAAAATATCTCCTTAAGATTTTCCCATACCTCATATGAATTTGTTGCATATAAAATTCAAATTAACAACACAACTCATCAGCCATGATAGCACCACAACATTATAAGTTTCCTATTGTTTATGCAACTTCTCTCTTTACAAATCCTTTCTACAAGTACCAGCCATAAAACCATACTTCCTCTTCCTTAGTAATGAAATCTTCATTTATCAACTCCATATACCATAATTCTATGAGTCTACAAGCTTAATTGGAATCAAAACAACTCAACCACATCTGAAGCTCCCAGAAATAAAGATCACTAGATCAATTTTTGGTATTATTGGTTCAAACAATAACTAATCTCTAGAAAATCCACTATGCCTCAGAAATTCAACTGAATATTTTACAACAAACTCAAAATTCCAAAGTTTTCATCTCATATATCAGTCAAAAAAATAGATCACAAAATTAGAATAAAGATCTAAACTTTATAGTATTGAAACCTCAAAAATGTAATCAACCTTCTTCTGTATATTTCCACAATTGAAATATCTCTAATACCATGTTCATTGATAAGCTAAGAAATTACTTATTGTGACTACTATGCTTGATATTCATAGACTCACATGAGTCTCACATGACGTTCTAGAACATTCTAATAATCACCTCGAAGAACTTGTGTAACTACTCAACTAACTAATGAACTACACTTGACTTAGCAACCAAAACTGGAAAGTGAACAGTAAAACAATAAAACACTAAAAATTGTTTTACTGCGATATGGACATAAAATAAAACTAATGCTACAATGTACATTTTAACAAAAACTCCAAATAAAAAAGTTTACATATTGTTACTCTTTAAGGTTAGAAAATTCTCTACACTCTTAATTATTATTTTATAGATGATTTTAGTTAACAAATAACATTTACTATGAAGATAGTACTAAATAATAATAACCAATGTAAAAAAGGGAATCCTGTTAATCCAAAAATTACTCAAAATTTCTAAAATTACATCTAAAATAATGGCACACAAAATTTTCAGTTACACATCTGTTCTTGTAAATTTTATGCAGTTTTAATCATAAGCATAATTAAAGTGTATACAGCCTTACTCCTACCGCATAAGAGTAGACAGGTTTTCTTTAATGTATCCTCCACTTAACTAAATAATATTAAACAATTAAGAAAATAAAATATCATAAAAATACTAGTAGAAATGTTCCCAAAGAATAGGTAATACCCCACACTTTCGAGCTAGAATTCAAACCATTCTTCATATATGTATAGAACCAAATCCAATGATTTCTATTTATATATGTTTGTGAAGATCAATCTTTTAGTGTGACCAAATCTTTAGAAATGAATGGCGTCTACAAAAATCTCGTAGCTCAAAAGTGAGTTGAGAACTTTTCTACCAATTGAGTTTTAGTAGACATTTTTACTTGGGTCAACTTTCAACAATCATTAATCCTATAATATATTGATTTAGGTGTCATACTACCTATTAAATTTATGTTCTTCAAGTCTTGTTTTCTATGAAACCAACCGCTCAACAATCCAAGTTTGGAGGGAAAAGTTATGGGCATTTTAGTGAGGTACTACCCATATGCGCGTTGGGCAGCATGGAGCGGAGCTGGTGAATTGGAAATCACTGGAAAGCCTCCATATTGGGATGAGTAACAAGGCACACATCTCCTTCCCCAATATAAACATATATTTTCCCTTTATTAAATCAAGGGCAAACTTGTCCTTTCATCCAAGGGCCAATTTTATCAAATTCTGACCAATAGCCCAAAATGAGTCAAAAAGTATTGGGAACCAAACCAAATGTCTTCCTAGCCTAAAAACGATTATCCAGAGTTGATGAAACTATAATAATGGGCATTGAAGGTCGTTAAGCTAAATTTTACGTCTGATAGCCAATTCTAAATAGTGAAGAGTTTAAAAAGAGGAATTAGATCTAAAACCCAAATCAACTTTCCAGTAACTGAACTGTTAGATCTAGAAAGTCATAAATGACTTGGTACAGCTATAAAAAATTTCTAAATAGCAAAAATGTGTGGAAAATTAGGAAACAACTTGGAGGGTCATTACAATATCCACTACTAAAGAACTTTTGACCGTAAAAGTAAAGGGTTGGAATGTATCTGAAAGCTCAAAAGGTGAGGAACTAAGCCCATATCTCACTCTCGATCTCCGAAGTAGCCTCCTTTACTGAGTGGTTTCTCCACTGAACCTTAACTGTTGTAATCTCTAGAGTGTAACCACTTGACATCTTTTGCTAATTTGAACACTAGCTCCTTCATGAAGGTCAATCTCTCAGCCAACTGCACCGAGTTCTAATAAAGAATATGAGACTCGGTAGGAATATGATTCCACACCATAGAAACATAGAAAAATGGATGAACAAGAGAAAAATCTAGGGGTAAGTATAACTCATAATTCACCTCTCCAACTATGTGAAGGATCTTAAAAGGTCTAATATATATAGGGCTGAGCTTTCCTTTCCTCCCAAACCTCATCATACCCTTCACGGGCAATATTTGAAGTAATACCTAGTCTCCAACTCCAAATCTCAAGGAAAAAAGTCTACGATCTGCATAAGCCTTTTTTCTACTCAGACCTGCCCTCAACCTATCTTGAATTACCTTGACTTTATCCAACGACTCCTAAAGCAAGTCAGTACCATGAGATCTTATCTTGAAGGTCTAGAATAATTTAATTAGAGATCAACAATGTCAACCATGTAATTCCTTAAATGGTGCTATTTTAATACACGAATGGTACATATTATTGTACGAGAACTCTACCAAATCTAAGTTATACTCCCACTTACCTCAAAATTCTATAACATAGGCTTGGAGCATATCCTCAAGAACTTGAATAGTCAACTCTGATTGCCATTCGATCTGAGGGTGAAAAGTTATTATAAGATCCACCTTAGTACTCAACTCCTTTTGAAAATCTCTCCTGATGTTGGATGTGAAGGACATTTGGATAGATATAGACACTCCTTGCAAGCAGACTATCTTACAAACATAGATATGGGCTAACCTTTAAGGATTAAAGGACATTTGCATATAAATAAAATATGCTGATTTGGTCAACCAAAATATAGTGACCTAAATACCACTGAAACAAAGAGAGGTGTGAGGAAAAACACTAACAAAATTTTTGGTTATCCACTCCTACTTCCACTTAGGAATGTGTAATCTCTAAATCAGCCTACCAAATAGGCAATGAGCTACAATATTTGTCATATCTCTTTTCATTACACTCCACCAATAATGTTGCCTCAAAGTTATAACAGTGTGAATAGAATATCTTGATCTGTGAGCCTTATGTAATATCGATTGCATCAAGTCTCCAATCTCAAAACATATACCTCAGAATGCCGTCAGAATCTATGGTATCCCTTTTGGACTCACCAATCAACACCTGATTAAAGATGTTACAAAGTCTTATAACCTCAAGCTACCTACTCTGAATTTGGTCAAGTAAAGTAGACCTCACCTCAACATTAGCAAGAATACTCTTAGATTCAGAAATATCAAGTTGCATAATCAATTTGGCTAAGGACTGGATGTCCCACACCAATATCCTCTAAGAAATTGAAATAGAATCCAGGATATACATACTCACTGTATTTCATCTCAAGGCATCTGTTACCATATTGGTGTTACTCGAATAATATAGATTAGAGATGTCATAATCCTAAAGAAACTCTGTCTATCTATGCTGCATAGAATTAGGCTCTTGGGTTATAAGATGTTGAAGACTATGATGATCCATGTAAAATGCACAATGTACTCTATATAGATATTACCTACAAATCTTAAGTTCAAAAACTAACATCACTAATTGCATTTCATAAATGGGATAGTTGCACATGCACCTTTAGATCCCTCAATGAATAAGTAATAATTCAACCCTACTATATCATAATACAACTTATACCAACATTGGAATCATCATAATATATGGTGAATCCTACACCGTCAACAAGAAGATCAAATATAGAAGAGAAAGAAATCCCTTGAGCTTCTGAAAGATTGACTCATACTCCTTAGATCACTTGTACAAAACCTTCTTTCAGGTCAATCTGGTAATTGGCATCACAATAGTAGCAAAACACTCAATGATTGACTATAGTAACCAGCCAAACCAATATAGTTATGAACCTTACATGGAGATATAGGCATGGCCCAATCAAAAATATCCTCAATCTTTTTTGGGTCCACCATTATCCCATCCTTAATACAACATGTCATAGGAATGTCCTGACTCAATCCAAAACTCGCACTTTGAGGATTTGGCAAAAGTCCTATTATCTCTTAAAGTCTAGAGCACAATCCTAAATGTTGCATATACTTCTTCCTACTCCTCGAGTACAAAAAGATATCATCAATTAACACAATTATGAAGGAATCTAAATGAAGTATGAACATGGTTGTTCATCCAATCCATAAATGTAGCTAGGGCATTGGTCAACCAAAAAGACATCACCAGGAACTTGTAATGACCATAAAGAGTATTGAAGGTTATTTTTTGAATGTCCTCAGACTGAATCCTCGACTGAGGGTAATTGGACCTTAAGTCAATCTTAGAGAACACTATTTCTCCCTGAAGTGGGTCAAATATATTAGTAATATGAGGCATAGGATACCTATTCTTCAATGTCACCTTATTAAGATGCCTATATTCAATATACATATGAAAAGAACCATCCTTCTTCTTGATTAACAAGATAGGAACACCCCAAATTAAAATGCTTGATCTAATAAAACCCTTATCCAAAAGATACTGAAACTGAGAATTCAAATCCTTAACTTCGGAAGGAGCCATATGGTAAAGTTCTATAGAACTAGGTTATGTTTCTAGCTCAAGATAAATAATAAATGATTATCACTCTCAATATGAAGACCAAGTAGATAAGTAAAGAAAACATTTGGAAACTCATGAACTAAAGAAAAATCGTCAAATGAGGGAATCTTCACACTAACATTATAAATATGTGAGAAAAGACTCACCACTCCTCGATATATTTATCCTATCCAAGAAATAAGAAATAATCCTTGTTGTCTCATGAGTAATAAATCCCTACCATACAATCGAGGGTATGCTAGTTATGCTTAAGTTAAAGGTCTTGGAAAAATAATCTTAGATCGCATAATAGGGGGATACCCAGTCCATGCCTAAAATCACATCAAAATCTAGCATATCTAATTCAATAAGATCAGCCTGAGTATCAAACTCTTGAACAGTCATAACACATGATATATAATCTGAATCCACTACTAAAGAATCACGTATAGGAGTAGATACATATAACTACATTAATAAAGAATTCCAAGCTCTAACTATGGGGTATTAAAAGTAGATAGATAAGCATAAGTGGATCCCAGATCAAACTAAGCAAAAGTCAATTGATCGCATACTAAAACTATATCTATAATGACAATATCTAAAGACTCTACCTCGGGTATACCAAGTATGACATATAATTAATCTTGCCTGCCACCAGGCTGGGTGCTTGACCAATCTCCCATTCTACCTGCTTGAGCACCTCCACGATCACCTTAGGTACCACCTCGATGACCATGTATACCACCTTTAGCTAGAGGCAACATTGCCTTAATCGACAAAACACTCTAAGATCTAGAAATATATGCCCCACATTATGGACACTCTCTAGAGAAATTGTCAAAGTCCCCACAATCATAACATACCCCAAGAACTGTACTGAACCTAAATATCTGAATGACCTAGAATAACCACCTCGACTAGTGTACCCAAAAGATAAATCTCATAGAGGATGACTACTACTATGGTTAGGAAGACTACTGTAGCTAGACTAACCTACATTTGTAATATAAAGTGTAGCATAAACTGGCCTACTATATTAACCCTGACGCTGATTAGGTTAATGCAAAAGGTACCTACCTATGAAATACTACCTCTAAATCATGATCCACTCTGACTCCTAGTTAAATTACCTTGATATTATGGCCTCTTATATCTGTCTCCTTAGGAATCACGATATATCTTCTCCATAACCTAATCATGATTAAAACCCTTAGTAAGATATCTACTAGGTACAACCAAACCCTATGAAGCTATACAAAGAGAAAGGTATCAATCTTCGAAAAAAACATCGGACCCATATCATACTAAATCAGCTACATAAACATAGCATGTCTATCAAACTCATGCAATCAAGCCTCATAATCTAGAATAACCATGGAACCCTCCTCCAATCTAAGAAATAGTATCTTAGTCAATCTTTAAGTCTACGAGGAATATACTTTTATAATAAGACCTCAAAGAACTGAGTCAATGTCAATGGGGAAGATCCGATTGCCTAGAATCAAGATAATCCCTCCACCATTGTTGATCAACCAAATCCAACTAAAAAGTAGTATAATCCACACCAAGATTCTTAGCTAGGCCTAAATTATGGAGCCTATCCTCCTAAGTAACCAAGAACTGATAAGTATCCTTTCTCGATGCCCTAGAAAACCTAGCCAAAGATAATTTGAAGAATCTACCCAACATTATATACTCCTCAATAGGCATAGCAATTAAAGTACTACCAGTTGAAAAATCGCCGATGCTAGAGGTACCTCAACTTTGAGTGTCGCAGCTAAAGGCTATGCCTTTGTCTCAGTACCACTCTGTCTACAGATGAAGGAAGCACTATAAATGGTGAACAACAACCTAATCCCAATATCAAAACTAATGTATCCCTGAGTAGTAACAAAGAAATAAAACTCAGTAGACCCTAGGTTGGCCTCTAACCCACCACTAGTTATGGTGGATATAATGAGCCTCTAGGTTATTTTGTATTTTTACTCATTTACAACCTGTTGAGATTTTCTATAGCTGCCCCAAATCATTTATAACTTTATAGAGTTGAAATTTTAATTACTGAGCAGTTCATTTGGTTTTTAGGGATAATTTTTTATTTTAAAGCCTTCACTAGTAGGAATTATTTAGTCAAACGACCCAGTATGCTAATTTTGATAGTTCCATCAACTCTGAAGCATCAATTTTAGGCTAGAGAGAACTTTGGTATTGATCTCGAGGCTTTCTAACTTATTTTGGTATATTTTCCAAAAATTGATAAAAATAGCCCTTAGGTGTGGGCCCCTATTTCATTAAAATAACCTGGGATGGAAATTTCAACTATACCATTGAGTCTAAAATATCATATTTAATAGAGCAGAATATTTTTTTTTTCATTCACTGGATTCCAGATAAATCTCGAGAGGCCGGTAAAGAGTTAGAATATTCTAAGTCCCTAGGTTGTGCACCACTCAACTGGTGTATCGCTCAAGTAGAACTAAGGCCTCTTAAGCAGCCGGTCGGTCTCATACGCAACTAGGCTTGCCAGATAAGGGCAGATAAAGTAGAGCCCTGCCTTCTTAAGCAGCTGCAGGTCAATTTAAATAGAGTGTACAATCTTGGTGGGTAATGCTTAAGCAGTACTTGGGCACTTAAGCGGCCAAGTGTCCGCTTAAGCAACACCTATGAGTAATTAAATGCCCAATTAGCCTTACTTTCTATGTATTTTTCCATAAGTTAGGATCTTGAAGCCCTAAAGAGTATAGAAATTTGGAAGAAATACTATTTTGTGGTGTTTCTGAGTTTGGATTTCTCATTTCTTCATCAAAATCTTGTTAAGTTTCCATTTAATTCATGGTTAATTTTTCAATTATTTTCCAAATATTGTAGATTCTTCTTGAATAGATTGTGGATTTATTTGTGCTTGTAATTTACCCATTATTGAGGGTAAATATTCCTTTATGATAGAAGGACATGTTGATAATTTCAAAAGTGCAATTTTACAAGTGGGGCCCATGTGGGATTTTTAGGTTATTTGGATCCGAGGTATAAAAATGCAATATTGGTATCATTGTTCTTGTATTGATGAGCAGATTATTATTTTGATAGCTTGACAACGGGAGGAATTTGTTGGGCTTTCTTTGGTATCTAGGTAGGCTACGTTTACCTTTCTCATTGAATGGGATAAACTATAGTATATTTATAATAATGTGCTACTGTATTTGAAATTAGGACTTGGAAGTATATTTAGTATGTTTTGGATTGCTTAGTTGGTTAAGGATTAGTAAATTAAGCATAATTGACTTAGTTACTCATTTTTTAGTTAGAGTTGTTATCCTAGAACTAGAATGTGGCTTATATAATATCTAGTAGTGAATTTAGATATCTTAGCCTATTTCAGTATTGAATTTACCTTAGAATCAATTTGGATATTAGAAGTGGGCTCTTTTGGCCCGCCTTAGGTTAAGACTACTATTAGCTCCTTGTAGATTCTACAGACATGTTACATCTTCTATAAATTATATTATTGTTCTTGAGTAGGTTTAGACATATTATGCTTATTTCTAGATTAAAGTGTGGGCAATTTATGACATTAAGACTGCTTTGATTCTGGCATTTTTATAATACGAGATCTAGTTCAAGTCTGGGAAATTATGATATGAATTTCAATTCAAATCTAAAAAATAACGATATGAGTTTCAATTTTAATCCGACATTGAGATGTTATTTATGATGGTTATAGAACCGGTTTGAGTCTAGTGTTAGACAATATAGAAGGATCTACAGTTATGATTTGGAGATATGGCTAAGAAGCATAATTTTAGTTATTATTTCTCCTAGATTGTACCCTTCGATATTATGAAGGCCCACATTGGGTTATTATATTTTTTGCACATAATGGATTATAGGGGCCAATTTTATGGTTATAGTTATGTTTTCTTGGTTATTATTGTTTGGGTTGCTTATATATAGCATTTAGAGCATTATTCCAGGTTTTTCCTCTTACCTTGACTTAGTTTATTTATCTTTAATTTTTATTATATTTATGATATGATATAGTTCACTCGGCCAATGATGCATGTTGAGTATTTATGGCTTTGATACTCATACTAAATTTTTGTACCTTTTTGGTGCGAATTCAAGTACTAGTAGTTGTTGTTGACATCGAGATTGTGTTGGTTAGAGATCAAAGACATGATAAGATCTTAGAGTCAGAGTTGACCTTTTCTCCTTCTTTTATTTTGATTAGTCTATCTATTTTCGTGATTGGTGCATATTTGACTATGATATTACTTGTATTCTTTTGGTTTAGAGGCTTTTGTACCGCATCACAAGGTAATTGAATTATTGTTCATCTTTTTATCATACATATTATTGTTATTCCATGATTTATTTTTTATAAGTCTTTCACTTGCATCATTCTGGGATTTATGCTATTTTCCACCAAATTATCCCATTGTTTAATTTCTTTAGGCTATGATTTGGCTTACCTATAGTGGGATAAAGCAGGTGTTATCATGACTTGGAAATTAGGTTATGATAAATTGGTATCTGACTAGGTTCACCAGTATTATTGGTATAAGAGCATGTGTCTAGAGAGTCCTGCAGCAAAAATAATATGTTCATTTCTTATCTATAGGAGGTTATATGATATTCTTAGGAGATCTTTACTTAATTCACTAATTTTGTTCTAAGAGTCTAAGTCGGTTTCTAAATATTCCTTAAGTTTCACTTTTTCATAGATTGCTAAGACGTGTACTATAGCTACATGAGATGAGAACCCTAATTCTACGTCTAGGAATTCAACTGGAATTCATGGATGAGCTACAGGTCTAGGTTTAATACCTTAGGGTTTTGGTCCTTGAAAGTTTTCTAAAATTGTATCCTTATTTTCTTGAGTATGACTCACCGTACGATTAGTAGGCTGTCTTGATGGGTCAGGTGACCCTAGTCATAAAGTGTCCAATAAATGCTGCTTGAGTTACTATCGTGAGTACACCTTGGGGACATAAATCGTAGGGCATCTCGATAGGTCCTAGGGAATGAATCATAACCAAATTAGTAAATATGTTGCAAAGTTTTTCTATGAGTATGAGTAGATTGCAATGAGTCATAAGGACTTGTAACGAGTCTTTAGGTGCAAATCATAGGGTGTCTAGTATTTACCCAATTGGGTTCTTTGTTGACTACGAGAAGGGTCCCATTACAAGTGGTACCAGTTGATTCATAGGTTCAACAGTATGTTGGTATCATGGGAACAAACTTGGATATGACTTATGGTATAGAGTCATGACAAGTCTATACGAGTTGTATAGTAACCCGTAATCATCGGCAAGTAAATTTTATCTTTTAATTTGAGTGAACTTTGGATAATTCTCTCTTTAGCCAATTAAAACCCCATAATTGTAAAGAACTTAAGGGGTTATATTTCATCCTTAACGTACTAAAACTATTTAAAATCTCTCTCAAATTCTCTCAAGTAGCCATACATAGGGTTTCTAAGAAGTAGATCATCCAAGGGCTCAAAGGTCAAATTCCTTCTATGAAACTTGGTCTTTCAGGCATATTACTCATCCATCATTGTTAATTTTTCAAAAGCATATGTTTTGAAGTATTGTTCATGAGCTATTTATCTTGGTTTTAAAACAAGAGTTGAGGGTTTTGTATGTTTTTTGTTGAATAATGTTTTCCCATGGCTTAAATGTGATTATTCATGCTTTAATAATGGTTTGGAACTATTGGGTGAATAGGTATGGTGCATGTCCTAGGTAATTGTGATTTTCCCAAACTTGTGACTTTTGAAGTGGTTATGACCTCAACCCGATATTGTGAAATTGGTTTTAAATATGAAAAGTGTGCATATTGAACTCCTCTTAAAGTTTTTCATAATGTTAAAATCTAATGAGGCATATTGGTTTTTAATTGAACCTTGTGGATTTTGTGTGTTCACAAGCTATTGCATAATTGAACCAAAGGGATTGTGAATTTACCAAAGTAATGTAATTGTTATGGCATGTTGTTGTTACCTTGCAAGTGTAGTTGGTACAACCATACGAAAAATGTATACTTTACTATGTAATATGGTTCAATAAATGGGAATATGTGTTTTAAATTAGGATTAAAAGAGGGTTATTTAGCTGGTCATAAATGTGGTGGTCCTAAGGGACTAACTCTAGAAATCGTGCTAGCCGGTGTGGTGGCCAGAATGTCTTGGTGTTAAAGTCTCTTTTTTCTTATGTCCAGGTGGTTCGAGTCCACCTTACTATCACTATTACATGATTGGGAGGTTAGAGTGCCCCATACTATATTACATGATTGGGTGCTTAAGTAACCTTAGTATATGATTGGGAGGTTAGAGTCCCACGTGCATAAATATGATCTTTCTCTGGTTCGTACGACTACAAACTTTGGAGCCCAAATAGGGGGTTAAAGTATGGGATTATATAGATCGTGGGTACTATTATACTATGTCAATTAAGCTACACAACCAAGGCTAAGGTTTTTAAGGTCATGTTAAACCTTTCTCCATATATCGGCATATGACATACATATAAATATATATATGTATTTTATTACATTTATTGGTTTTAAAAGATTTTGAATTGTTGAACACGTTATTATGTTATCCTTATCCCTGAATTACATTCTAGTGTTCACACCATTAATCGTGTCTGTGTGCTATATCCCTACACAATGTAGTCACAAAAGATACCTCTACTTTTCCCTTGCAGAGTTAGGTGGATCAGCTCAGTTTATCGATTTATTTTGGTAAAGTGGTAAGCTTCCTACTTTGGATGACTTATACATTTCATCAGTTCTTATCATAGACCATAGTTGAGAGCTTCATTATCATTAACATTATCATCTTTATTGTGATTGTCATCTATTAGAGTCGGGGACATATCCCAACTAAGACTTGTTATTTGAATTTATCTTGTTATATTTTGGGAATTCATCCGACATTTAAGATATTGTATTTGGTTTAGTTTGGTATAGGGGGTAATCTCTGATCCACATGGGACTTTGGAAACTTGTCATGGCCAGGACCTAGTTCAAGTCATGAAAAAGATGGTATTAGAGCTAGTTTTGGTGACATTGGATGTCCAACAAAGTTGTGTTAAGTAGAGTCTCTTTTATGGGTATGTATAACACCAAACTTATAAGGTAGAGGCAATGAGGCATTTAGGAATGTTTTTTTTTCTTATTATTCTATTTTAAGGTATAAAGTCTAAGGTTTTAAATCTTCCCTAATATTTATTTGTTTGTATCTTAGATCATACCTCCCTAAAAATCTGATGGTCATGGAAACTCTATTTCTATCCCACTTGAGGAAAATATGGATAGATTTCATCTTATATTTAGGGTACAGACACGACCAAGGGTCGCAACTTTTAATTTCTTTCTTGGAGTTCCATAGTCCTCTACTGATCCTTCTTCAGTTAGTAACACTCATGTCCAATTTTAGGCTAGCGGAATACAGTTAGCCCATCCTATTCACCTTGTTAGTTCTATGGTTTGTTGCATCATGGATAGTATGGCAAGGGGAGGAATTAGTGTTTCAGTTATGGTGAGATTGGTCGCATGCATTCGGAATGTCCTTCTAATATTGCTACTGGGGCTAAAAAGGTTCCAATTTCCACATCTTCAGCTCTTGCACCAAAGGGTTCTACTTGTGGCTCTGACACTAGTCAAAATCTTCTATATGCTCTTGCCACCCATCAAGATTCTAAAGCATCCCCAATGCTGTTTACGGTATTCTCAAACTCTTTTCTCATGAGGTATGTTGTCTACTAGATCCTGTGTCTACTCTCTATTATGTGACCCCTTATATGGCAATTTATTCTTACTTAGATCCTGAATGTATTTCGAACCCCTTTTCCGTATCCACCCCAGTGGGTGAGTCCATTATGGCTAGAAAGGACTATAAGGGTTATGTGATGTCGATCTATAATATAAAGACCTTGCTGTATCTGATAGAGTTTAACATTCTAGACTTTGATGTGATTTTTAGGATGGATTAGTTTTATTCGTTCTATCCGCCTCTTGATTATCGTATCCAAAGGGTCAGTTTTCATTTTCTAAATGAGTTTATGGTTGAATGGGAAGGTAGTTCCCTAGTACCCAAGGGAAGGTTTATTTCTTATTTCAGAGCATAAAAAATGGTTTCTGAAGTGTGCCTCTATCACTTAGTACATGTTAAAGAGTGTAGATCCAAAGGTCCTTCCTCGCAGACTATCCTAGTGGTCTATAAATTTCCTATGGTATTTCCTGATAACCTTCCTGATATTCCTCCAAATAGGGAAATTGATTTTGGGATTGATCTTTTTTTAGATACTCGTCCTATTTCTACCCCTCCATACAAAATGGCTCAGGATAAGTTGAAATTGCTTAAAGAGCAATTGAAATATCTTCTGGATAGGGGTTTTATACAACCTAGTGTATCTCTGTGGGTTGATCCCGTGCTCTTAATGCATAAGATAGACAGTTCACTTTGTATATGTATTGATTACTTCCAATTAAATAAAGTGACCTTGAAGAATAAGTATTCGCTTCTAAGGATTGATGATCTGTTCAATTAGCTTCAGGGTGCTAAGTTCTTTTTTAAGATTGAACTTCAGTCGGGTTACCATCACTTGAAGATTAGGGAGGTGGATATCCCTACGACTGCTTTCAGAACCTGGTATAGTCTTTTTGAGTTTTTGGTGATGTCATTTGGTTTGACTAATGCCCCAATAGCATTTATAGATATTATGAATTATTTTTTTGATTAGTTATTGGATTGGATTATGATTGTCTTTATTGATAATATTTTGGTATACACTAAAAGTGAGGAGGATCATGCTGATGACCTTTGCCTTATGTTGTAAACCTTGAAAGAGCAGCGATTGTATGCAAAACTTTCTAAGTGTGAGTTCTAGCTAAATATTGTGACTTATCTTGGTTATTTTATTTCTATTAAAGGGATAATGGTAGATCTGTAGAAGGTTGTGGTGGTTAAGAAGTGCCCCAGACCCATGACTCCAACCGATATTTGGAGCTTCTTAGGATTAGCTGGATATTTTAAGTAGTTTGTCGAGAGATTCTCTTCTTAGGTTCTAATGCTTGTGAGGGTAGTTTCAAGAGGTTAAAGAATATGTTGACTTTGGCTTTGATCTTGACTTTGCCTGAGAGCATTGATGGTTTTGTTGTCTATTATGATGCATCCCAGGTAGGGCTGGATTTTGTGTTGTTGCAGAGTGGTAAGGTGGTAGCATGTGTTTCTAGATAGTTCAAAGGTCATAAGAAGAATTATTCGATTCTTGATTTGGAATTATTTGTTGTGGTGTTTTTATTAAATATCTGGTGGCATTATTCATAGGGGATTCATTATATGGTGGCATTATTTTTTTTTATCATAAGAGCCTAAAATATGTGTTCACTCAAAAGGAGCTAAATCTCAAGAAAATGAGATGGCTTGAGTTACTCAAGGACTGTGACATGAGTCTTCACTATTATAAGTAAAGCTAATGTAGTTATTGATGCTCTTAGAAGGTTCTCCATGGGAATCTTATCTCATATGGATGGGGACAAGCAGGATTTTGTGAAGGATATTCACCATTGGTCTAATCTTAAAGTCTATCTCTTGGATTCTGAGGATGGTGGTGTGATTAATAAAGAGGTGGTAAAGTCATCTCTTGGAGTGGAGGTAAAGAAGAAGTAGATGTTAGATCTTATTTTGATCTAAATTAAGAAGGATGTAGGTAAGCAGAAGTGATGATTTTTTAGAATGGTGGTGAAGGTATCTTGTAATACCAAGGCAGATTATGTGTTCCCAATGTTGATGGGTTGTGAAGAAGAATTTTAACTGAAGCTCATGAGTCATATTCTACTGTTTATACTGGTTTGATAAAAATTTATCATGATCTTTAAGAGATTGATTGATGGAATAATATGAAGCGGGATATGGCCAAGTTTGTGGCGAAGTGTATAGTGTCTCAACAAGTGAAGATAGAGCACTTAAGGCCCGATGGGTTGACTTAAAAGATTGATAGTCCGATGTAGAAATGGGAGGTAATTAAAATGTATTTTTTATGGGTTTTCTATGGTCTCGTTAGTATTTTGATTTGATTTGGGTTATCTTGGATAGGATGGCTAAGTCTGATCACTTCATGCTAGTGATGACTAATTACTCTTCTGAAGATTATGCCAAGTTATTCATTGAGGAGATCATGATATTGCATGGTACCCTAGTCTCCATCATATTAGAGTGGGGTACCCATTTCTCATCTTTCTTTTAGAAGTCATTCCAGCAAGGTTTGGGGACTATGGTTACCATTAGTATTTCTTTCTACACGTAGATAGATGGGAAAGCAAAAAGGACAATACTGGGCTTGGAAGATATGATTTCGGCTTGTGCTTTTTGTTTTGGTGATAGTTGGGTTGACCACTTTCCTCTCTTAAAATTTTCTTACAACAACATCTATCACTCTAGCATTAGTATGGCTCCGTTTGAGGCCTTCTATGGTTAAAGGTGTAGATCTCCTATTGGGTGGTTTAAGATTAGTAAGAATAAATTGATTGGCCCTAATTTGGTTCACCAATCCATAGAGAAGGTGAAGTTGATATGGGGTAGACTTAAGACTACCCAAAGTTGCCAAAAGTCCTACAAGGATATAAGGTAAAAGGAGTTAGAGTTTAATGTTGGTGATTGGGTGTTTTTGAAGGTGTCCACCATGAAAGGGGTGATGCAGTTTTGTAATAAGGAGAAGCTCAGTCCCCATTATGTCAGTCCATACTTGGTTTTGAAGAGGGTTGGTGATGTTGCATATGAATTATAGTTGCCTTCTAGATTGAGCTCCATTCATCCAATGTTTCATGTTTCGATGTTGAAAAAGTGCATGGGTGATTCTTAGGCAGTTATTACTTTACAAAAGGTGTGTATTTTGGATTCTTTATTGTATGAGGAATTCTTGGTTGATAGTTTGGATCAAAAAGTCCATTGATTAACGACTAAGGATGGGGCTTTGGTAAAAGTTCTTTGGAGGAACCAAAAGGTTAAAAAAGCCATGTAGAAAGGCGAGAAAGACATGAAGTCCAAGAATCCATTCATGTTCCCTATTTCAGATAATCATGCTTGAGGTATGCATATTCCTTAACATCTTTGTCATTTGTCTTTGTTAAAGATAAGTATGATTATGTGTGAAGCCAAATCGTGCTAATAAATACCTTGTCCATTCATTTGAGGATGAATGATCCTAGGGGGTGTATGTAATGCCCTTGGTTTTTGTTCCTTGAAATTTTTTTAAAAATTTTATCCTCACTTTCTTGACTATGACTCACACTTCGATTCGTAGGTGTCTTAACGGGTTAGGTGACCCTAGTCGCAAAGTGTCCAGTGAATGGGGCTTGAGTTACTATCCTGAGTGTAACTTGGGGACACAAGTCATAAGGACTTTTAATGGGTTCTAGAGACCATATCGTAATAAAGTTAGTAAGAATATGGAAAAGTTCTTCTTTAAGTACTAGTGTCTCTTTGTGAGTTGTAAGGACTTGTTATGAGTCATTGGGTACAAATCATAGAGTGTCTTGTGTATACCCAGTTAGGTTCTGTGTTAAATACGACTAAATCCTATGAGTCGTAGTATCCCATTGCGAGGTACCGTTGAGTTGTAGGGTCAATAATGTGTAGGTGTCTTGGGAACTATCTTGGCTATGAGTCGTGATCAGTCTATACGAGTCGTACGGTGACCAGTATTCATTGACGACTAAATTTCAGCTTTTAATTTGAGGGTACTTTGGACAATTCTCTCCTTACCCAATTAAAAACCCACATCCATAAAACACTTAAGGGGTTATATTTTATCCTTAATGTACAAAAACCCTTCAACAGCTCTCTCAAATTCTCTCAAGCAGCCATACTTAGGGTTTCTAAGAAGTAGGTAATCCAAAGGCTCAAAGGTTGAATTCCTACTGTGAAAGTTGGTATTTCAGGAATGTTACTCTTTCCTCATTGTTAATTTGTTAAAATCATATGTTTTAAAGTATTATTCATAAGTTATTAGTGTTGGTTTTAAAATAAGGGTTGAGGGTTTTGAGTGCTTATTGTTGAATAATTTTTTCACATAGTTTACATGTGATTATTCATGCTTTAAATAGGGTGTTGAACTTGTAGGTGCATGGGTATGGTGAATGAACTAAGAAATTGTGAGTTTCCTAAACTTGTGACTTTTGAAGTGGTTATGACCTTAACCCCATATTGTGAAATTGGTTTTGAATATGAAAAGTGTTCATATTAAACTACTCTTGCAGTTTTGCATTATGTGGAAAGCTAATGACGCATATTGGTTTGTAAATTCCCCCAAGTGATGTAATTGTTTTGGCATATTGTTGTTACCTTACAAATGTAGTTGGTATGACGATACCAACACTTTATGCCTTAATGTGTAATATTGTTGGATGATTAGGAATATTTGTTGAATTTTTAAATTGGGCTTAAAAGAGAGTTGTATAGCTGGTCATGAAAGTGGCGACCCTGAAGGACTAATATTAGAAACCGCACTAGCCAGTGCGGAGGTTGGAATGGTTGGGGGTTAGAGTCCCTTTTTTCCTATGGCTAGGTGGTTTGAGTCCACCTTACTATCAATAATCCATGATAGGGATGTTAGAGTCCCCCACACTACATTAGATGATCGGGGCCTTAAGTCACCTTAGTATGTGATTGGGAAGTTACAGTCCCCCGTACATATATATGATATTTCTCTTATTCATGGGACTGCACGCATAAGGGTTTGTCCATGGGTGAGATATGGGGCATATATTGCCCGTGGGTACTATTATACTATGGCAGTTAAGCTACACAACCCAGGCTAAGGTTTCAATGTGCATGTGAAACCTTAATCCCTATCCCGGCATGTGATATATATAGATATATATATATATATTCATTTTATTATGTGCATTGGTTTTGAATGATTTTAAACTATTGAACATGGAGTTATGTTATCCTTACCCCTAAATTGCATTTTGTAGTTCACCCACTAACTATCTCCGAATGTTGTATCCCCAAGGAATGCAGGCACCGAAGATACCTATACTTTTCCTATAAATAGTTAGGTGGATCGGCTCGGTTCATTGGTTCATTGTGGTGAAGTGGTGATCTTCCATACTTTAGAAGACATAGACATTTCATCACTTCTTATCATATACTAGAGTTGATAGTTTTATTATAATTAACATTATCATCTTTATTGTCATTGTCATCTATCAGAGTCAGGGATATGTCCCAAGTAAGAATGGTTTTTGGTTCTTATGTTAGAAGGCTTTGTTGGATTATTATGTACTAAGTGATGTTGGTCGGTTGTTTTAGCCGATAGATGGTCATCAGCTGTAGACTTACCCTTGATTCTTTGAACCTATCTTATATATGTTTAGAATTCATCCTACATAGGGGATATTGTGTTAGGTTTAGTTTAGTGTAGGGGGTGATCTCTGGTCCATATAGGACTTCGGATACCCATCATGGCTAGGCCCTAGTTTTTGTCGTTACACTAGGACAATCGAGCGATACAACCCCAGCCATAGAGAATGATAAAGGGCCTTTACCTGACCCTATTTTTGTACCTATACTTGATAATCCTCCACCCCAGCTAGTGGTGGGCTAGGGACGAGCCTAGGCTTCACTAGGGTTTATTTCTTTATCACTACTCAGAGATACATTTGTTTATCTCTTGGGATTGGTTTATGGTGCATTGTATGAGAGTTCACAATTTATGTACCATAGTAGTATTAAGGCAAGAGAATAACCTTTAGCTGTGACTTCTAGAGTTAAGGTTCCTCCAATGCTAGTCTTTGCTAAACTAGTAGGGGCTCAATCCATAGTTTCCAGCCTTCTATGTCTATTGAGGAGAACAAGATATTGGGTAAATTTTTGTGATTAACTCTGCCTAGGTTTTCTAGTGCATCGGGCCAGGATGCTTATGAGTTCTTTGTTTCTTATGAGTTGGATTTGGTGGATTGACATTGGTATAAAGGTCAAATTGATTTCAAGCCAGCTGGATCTTCCTATTTTACATGGACTAAGTCCGTTAAGGTCTTATTAAAGAAATATATGCCTCATAGCCTTAGAGATCACTTAAGGGGCCTATTTTTGAGGTTGGAGAAGGGATTCATGATTGTTGTGGAGTATAAGGATCGATTTTATAAGTATTTTATGTATGCTACATCTATTTTATTGACCAAGTTTAAGCTAGTTTTGTGTTTTATTTAAGGATTGAAACTCGCTCTCTGCATGGCTATGCAAAGTTTGGTTTTTGCTATAGATCTTTTGGATGAGATGCATCGTGAGGCCCAAGGGGAAATAATAAGATGCCATAATACCAGGGTAGTTTTAGTGGGAGTTAAAGTGGCTCACAGTTAAAAGCCAGTGGTTCTCCGGGTAAATGTCCTCTGTATTGGCTTATCAACATCAAGGTTAGTTAATTAGGCTCTTTCATGTCGATCTTTAAATTACTAATGAAGGATAGCCTAGTTACAATGATCAACCTAGCTAGAGTAGTAGTCAAAATCCAAGGAGTCTTATAGGTATTCTAGCTAAGGTGGTTATTTTAGGTCTGTTAGGGGTTATTGGTTTAGTTTAATACTAGAGGCATGTTATGGTTGTAGAGCCTTTGGACATTTTTTGGTAGAGTGTCCCAATTATGGAGTGGTGGTTCCTACAGCATAGAGTGTTCCATCAACGAGGAGAGTACCTCTCCCTGCTAGAGCTTGCATGTATAGTCATCAGGATGAACCCTAGGATGTTGTTGGAGGTCCTCCGACAGGTAGGATTGGAGATCAGTCAGGCACTCAATCAGGTGAAGGGTATTGTTAGTTGTATACTATAGTTGGTAGATCTGAGGTAGAGTCTTCAGACGGTGTTATTATAGGTACAATTCTAGCATGCCATTAGCTGTCTTTTGCTTTATTTTATCCAAGATCCACTTATTCTTATGTATCAACTTACTATGTACCATGACTGGAGTTATCTTGGGATTCTTTTTCTGTGCCATTATGTGTATCAACTCTTGTGGGTTATTCCTTAGCAGTGGATTGGGTTTATAGATCATGTGTTGTTACTGTTCAAGATTTTAATACTCAAGATGATCTTATTGTATTAGACATAGTGGATTTTGATGTGATTCTAGGCATGGAATAGTTATCCCCCAATCATGTGGTAATGGATTATTTATCTAAGATCATTATCTTAGCCATGCCTTATGCCCGTAGTTGTGTGACAGGGATCTATTAGACACGAGATGATGGGGATTATTTCTTATTTTTGGCCTTATTTTAATGGGTCATGAGTTTTATCTTTCTTATATTTGTGATGTTAGTGTAGAGAGTTGTAACACCCTAGAATTTTTGTGCTTGGAATTTTTTGATTCTTTGAACTCAAAGTCCAACCTACGACTCTCCTTACGAGTCATGAAATCTCTATATGGGTCTTAATACCCCAATCATAACCTAACTAGTGTGCTATCTTGGAGTTTCTATTATAACTATGACTTGGGGTTGTGAGTCATAATAACTCTATACGAGTCGTAGTGTACCAATCATATAGTGACCATTGTGTACCCAAATCCTTTTGTCTTGGTTATGACTAAGACCTTATGAGTCATAGGGTCTCTTGATGAGTCGTATGGTGTGAGTTATAGGTTCACCAGAGAGGGGTTGAAACACCCTAAACTTTAATCCTTAGAGCAACTTCCTAAGTTTGAGACTCTGGGCAAGGTATAACTCATGGGTACTAATCATACCCTAGGATACGAGTTGGATATACCTCTTCTCGTATGTTGGTCAGTAAGTTTTGGTTGGGTTTTGTCCAAAATAATAGTAGGCAACATACGAGTAGTATAATAGGGTAAGAGTGGTATCTTGCAAATTTAATAATGACCTAAGGTTAGTCTAGTGGATTCGATTCTATCCAAGGTACCGTTTAGGGCATTATTCCTACCTTTGGGAATGAGTTTGGCATGGATGTTATATGATGACCAGTGTAGGAGTCCTTGGTGAGGTCTACGGTATGAGATAGGGTACCACTCTTACCCTAGGGTACGATTTAGATGGGTGAGTCATACCCTCCTGGGATTTGGTTTTCAGCTTTTAAGCTCAGGGCTTCATAGATATTTCCCACCCTAATTCCCTTATATCCCTGTACAATATTACTCATTGTATCTTGTCATAACACTCTTTAGAAGATCAAAACTCACCCAAAACACTCTCTAACTCTCTTTTAAATATTGGAGGATAGGGTTTCTACAAGTGTTCTTCAAAGGGCTCAAGAGTCAAGTTTCCTTCCATGAATCTTCTTGTATAAGGCATGTACTCCTCGCTAATTGTTATTTCTAACTACACTGATGTTTTATTGTGTTTTAAACATTG